>NW_028115755.1:0-119201 GCF_964273445.1 Streptopelia decaocto
TTTCAACTGGAATTTTAGCCATTTTTTGACGTGAAATTGTAAACATGTGGCCATGGATTTTGAAAATTCTAGAGAGAATTTTAAAAGCTTCAAGAGAATTTCAACAATTTTGAGAGGGATTTGAAAAGTTTCAATGGGAATGGGAAGAATTGGGACAAAAATTGGAAAATTTTTAAGGGACTTTGAAAAAATTTCAACTGGAATTTTAGCCATTTTTTGACGTGAAATTGTAAACATGTGGCCACGGATTTTGAAAATTCTAGAGAGAATTTTAAAAGCTTCAAGAGAATTTCAACAATTTTGAGAGGGATTTGAAAAGTTTCAATGGGAATGGGAAGAATTGGGACAAAAATTGGAAAATTTTTAAGGGACTTTGAAAAAATTTCAACTGGAATTTTAGCCATTTTGTTACGTGAAATTGTAAACATGTTGAAGTGGATTTTGAAAATTCTAGAGAGAATTTTAAAAGCTTCAAGAGAATTTCAACAATTTTGAGAGGGATTTGAAAAGTTTCAATGGGAATGGGAAGAATTGGGACAAAAATTGGAAAATTTTTAAGGGACTTTGAAAAAATTTCAACTGGAATTTTAGCCATTTTTTTATGTGAAATTGTAAATATGTGGCCATGGA
This sequence comes from Streptopelia decaocto, assembly GCF_964273445.1. NCBI lineage: Eukaryota > Metazoa > Chordata > Aves > Columbiformes > Columbidae > Streptopelia > Streptopelia decaocto. The sequence goes on from NW_028115755.1 coordinate 631, forward strand.
TTTTGAAAATTCTAGAGAGAATATTAAAAGCTTCAACAGAATTTCAACAATTTTGAGAGGGATTTGAAAAGTTTCAATGGGAATGGGAAGAATTGGGACAAAAATTGGAAAATTTTTAAGGGACTTTGAAAAAATTTCAACTGGAATTTTAGCCATTTTGTTACGTGAAATTGTAAACATGTGGCCACGGATGTTGAAAATTCTAGAGAGAATTTTAAAGCTTCAAGAGAATTTCAACAATTTTGAGAGGGATTTGAAAAGTTTCAATGGGAATGGGAAGAATTGGGACAGAAATTGGAAAATTTTTAAGGGACTTTGAAAAAATTCCAACTGGAATTTTAGCAATTTTTTGTCGTGAAATTGTAAACATGTGGCCATGGATTTTGAAAATTCTAGAGAGAATTTTAAAGCTTCAAGAGAATTTCAACAATTTTGAGAGGGATTTGAAAAGTTTCAATGGGAATGGGAAGAATTGGGACAGAAATTGGAAAATTTTTAAGGGACTTTGAAAAAATTTCAACTGGAATTTTAGCCATTTTTTTATGTGAAATTGTAAACATGTGGCCATGGATTTTGAAAATTCTAGAGAGAATTTTAAAAGCTTCAACAGAATTTCAACAATTTTGAGAGGGATTTGAAAAGTTTCAATGGGAATGGGAAGAATTGGGACAAAAATTGGAAAATTTTTAAGGGACTTTGAAAAAATTTCAACTGGAATTTTAGCCATTTTTTGACGTGAAATTGTAAACACGTTGAAGTGGATTTTGAAAATTCTAGAGAGAATTTTAAAAGCTTCAACAGAATTTCAACAATTTTGAGAGGGATTTGAAAAGTTTCAATGGGAATGGGAAGAATTGGGACAAAAATTGGAAAATTTTTCAGGGACTTTGAAAAAATTTCAACTGGAATTTTAGCCATTTTTTGACGTGAAATTGTAAACATGTGGCCATGGATTTTGAAAATTCTAGAGAGAATTTTAAAAGCTTCAAGAGAATTTCAACAATTTTGAGAGGGATTTGAAAAGTTTCAATGGGAATGGGAAGAATTGGGACAAAAATTGGAAAATTTTTAAGGGACTTGAAAAAATTTCAACTGGAATTTTAGCATTTTTTGACGTGAAATTGTAAACATGTGGCCATGGATTTTGAAAATTCTAGAGAGAATTTTAAAAGCTTCAAGAGAATTTCAACAATTTTGAGAGGGATTTGAAAAGTTTCAATGGGAATGGGAAGAATTGGGACAAAAATTGGAAAATTTTTAAGGGACTTTGAAAAAATTTCAACTGGAATTTTAGCCATTTTTTGACGTGAAATTGTAAACATGTGGCCATGGATTTTGAAAATTCTAGAGAGAATTTTAAAAGCTTCAACAGAATTTCTACAATTTTGAGAGGGATTTGAAAAGTTTCAATGGGAATGGGAAGAATTGGGACAAAAATTGGAAAATTTTTAAGGGACTTTGAAAAAATTTCAACTGGAATTTTAGCCATTTTTTGACGTGAAATTGTAAACATGTGGCCATGGATTTTGAAAATTCTAGAGAGAATTTTAAAAGCTTCAAGAGAATTTCAACAATTTTGAGAGGGATTTGAAAAGTTTCAATGGGAATGGGAAGAATTGGGACAAAAATTGGAAAATTTTTAAGGGACTTTGAAAAATTTCAACTGGAATTTTAGCCATTTTTTGACGTGAAATTGTAAACATGTGGCCACGGATTTTGAAAATTCTAGAGAGAATTTTAAAAGCTTCAAGAGAATTTCAACAATTTTGAGAGGGATTTGAAAAGTTTCAATGGGAATGGGAAGAATTGGGACAAAAATTGGAAAATTTTTAAGGGACTTTGAAAAAATTTCAACTGGAATTTTAGCCATTTTGTTACGTGAAATTGTAAACATGTTGAAGTGGATTTTGAAAATTCTAGAGAGAATTTAAAAGCTTCAAGAGAATTTCAACAATTTTGAGAGGGATTTGAAAAGTTTCAATGGGAATGGGAAGAATTGGGACAAAATTGGAAAATTTTTAAGGGACTTTGAAAAAATTTCAACTGGAATTTTAGCCATTTTTTTATGTGAAATTGTAAATATGTGGACATGGATTTTGAAAATTCTAGAGAGAATATTAAAAGCTTCAAGAGAATTTCAACAATGTTGAGAGGGATTTGAAAAGTTTCAATGGGAATGGGAAGAATTGGGACAAAAATTGGAAAATTTTTAAGGGACTTTGAAAAAATTTCAACTGGAATTTTAGCCATTTTTTTATGTGAAATTGTAAACATGTGGCCATGGATTTTGAAAATTCTAGAGAGAATTTTAAAAGCTTCAAGAGAATTTCAACAATGTTGAGAGGGATTTGAAAAGTTTCAATGGGAATGGGAAGAATTGGGACAAAAAATGGAAAATTTTTAAGGGACTTTGAAAAAATTTCAACTGGAATTTTAGCCATTTTTTGACGTGAAATTGTAAACATGTGGCCATGGATTTTGAAAATTCTAGAGAGAATTTTAAAAGCTTCAAGAGAATTTCAACAATTTTGAGAGGGATTTGAAAAGTTTCAATGGGAATGGGAAGAATTGGGACAAAAATTGGAAAATTTTTAAGGGACTTTGAAAAAATTTCAACTGGAATTTTAGCCATTTTTTGACGTGAAATTGTAAACATGTGGCCACGGATTTTGAAAATTCTAGAGAGAATTTTAAAAGCTTCAAGAGAATTTCAACAATTTTGAGAGGGATTTGAAAAGTTTCAATGGGAATGGGAAGAATTGGGACAAAAATTGGAAAATTTTTAAGGGACTTTGAAAAAATTTCAACTGGAATTTTAGCCATTTTGTTACGTGAAATTGTAAACATGTTGAAGTGGATTTTGAAAATTCTAGAGAGAATTTTAAAAGCTTCAAGAGAATTTCAACAATTTTGAGAGGGATTTGAAAAGTTTCAATGGGAATGGGAAGAATTGGGACAAAAATTGGAAAATTTTTAAGGGACTTTGAAAAAATTTCAACTGGAATTTTAGCCATTTTTTTATGTGAAATTGTAAATATGTGGCCATGGATTTTGAAAATTCTAGAGAGAATATTAAAAGCTTCAACAGAATTTCAACAATTTTGAGAGGGATTTGAAAAGTTTCAATGGAATGGGAAGAATTGGGACAAAAATTGGAAAATTTTTAAGGGACTTTGAAAAAATTTCAACTGGAATTTTAGCCATTTTGTTACGTGAAATTGTAAACATGTGGCCACGGATGTTGAAAATTCTAGAGAGAATTTTAAAAGCTTCAAGAGAATTTCAACAATTTTGAGAGGGATTTGAAAAGTTTCAATGGGAATGGGAAGAATTGGGACAAAAATTGGAAAATTTTTAAGGGACTTTGAAAAAATTCCAACTGGAATTTTAGCAATTTTTTGTCGTGAAATTGTAAACATGTGGCCATGGATTTTGAAAATTCTAGAGAGAATTTTAAAAGCTTCAAGAGAATTTCAACAATTTTGAGAGGGATTTGAAAAGTTTCAATGGGAATGGGAAGAATTGGGACAGAAATTGGAAAATTTTTAAGGGACTTTGAAAAAATTTCAACTGGAATTTTAGCCATTTTTTGAAGTGAAATTGTAAACATGTGGCCATGGATTTTGAAAATTCTAGAGAGAATTTTAAAAGCTTCAACAGAATTTCAACAATTTTGAGAGGGATTTGAAAAGTTTCAATGGGAATGGGAAGAATTGGGACAAAAATTGGAAAATTTTTAAGGGACTTTGAAAAAATTTCAACTGGAATTTTAGCCATTTTTTGACGTGAAATTGTAAACACGTTGAAGTGGATTTTGAAAATTCTAGAGAGAATTTTAAAAGCTTCAACAGAATTTCAACAATTTTGAGAGGGATTTGAAAAGTTTCAATGGGAATGGGAAGAATTGGGACAAAAATTGGAAAATTTTTAAGGGACTTTGAAAAAATTTCAACTGGAATTTTAGCCATTTTTTGACGTGAAATTGTAAACATGTGGCCATGGATTTTGAAAATTCTAGAGAGAATTTTAAAAGCTTCAAGAGAATTTCAACAATTTTGAGAGGGATTTGAAAAGTTTCAATGGGAATGGGAAGAATTGGGACAAAAATTGGAAAATTTTTAAGGGACTTGAAAAAATTTCAACTGGAATTTTAGCATTTTTTGACGTGAAATTGTAAACATGTGGCCATGGATTTTGAAAATTCTAGAGAGAATTTTAAAAGCTTCAAGAGAATTTCAACAATTTTGAGAGGGATTTGAAAAGTTTCAATGGGAATGGGAAGAATTGGGACAAAAATTGGAAAATTTTTAAGGGACTTTGAAAAAATTTCAACTGGAATTTTAGCCATTTTTTGACGTGAAATTGTAAACATGTGGCCATGGATTTTGAAAATTCTAGAGAGAATTTTAAAAGCTTCAACAGAATTTCTACAATTTTGAGAGGGATTTGAAAAGTTTCAATGGGAATGGGAAGAATTGGGACAAAAATTGGAAAATTTTTAAGGGACTTTGAAAAAATTTCAACTGGAATTTTAGCCATTTTTTGACGTGAAATTGTAAACATGTGGCCATGGATTTTGAAAATTCTAGAGAGAATTTTAAAAGCTTCAAGAGAATTTCAACAATTTTGAGAGGGATTTGAAAAGTTTCAATGGGAATGGGAAGAATTGGGACAAAAATTGGAAAATTTTGAAGGGACTTTGAAAAAATTTCAACTGGAATTTTAGCCATTATTTGACGTGAAATTGTAAACATGTTGAAGTGGATTTTGAAAATTCTAGAGAGAATTTTAAAAGCTTCAAGAGAATTTCAACAATGTTGAGAGGGATTTGAAAAGTTTCAATGGGAATGGGAAGAATTGGGACAAAAATTGGAAAATTTTTAAGGGACTTTGAAAAAATTTCAACTGGAAATTTAGCCATTTTTTGACGTGAAATTGTAAACATGTGGCCATGGATTTTGAAAATTCTAGAGAGAATTTTAAAAGCTTCAAGAGAATTTCAACAATTTTGAGAGGGATTTGAAAAGTTTCAATGGGAATGGGAAGAATTGGGACAGAAATTGGAAAATTTTTAAGGGACTTTGAAAAAATTTCAACTGAATTTTAGCCATTTTTTGACGTGAAATTGTAAACATGTGGCCATGGATTTTGAAAATTCTAGAGAGAATTTTAAAAGTTTCAACAGAATTTCAACAATTTTGAGAGGGATTTGAAAAGTTTCAATGGGAATGGGAAGAATTGGGACAAAAATTGGAAAATTTTTAAGGGACTTTGAAAAAATTTCAACTGGAATTTTAGCCATTTTGTTACGTGAAATTGTAAACATGTTGAAGTGGATTTTGAAAATTCTAGAGAGAATTTTAAAAGCTTCAACAGAATTTCAACAATTTTGAGAGGGATTTGAAAAGTTTCAATGGGAATGGGAAGAATTGGGACAAAAATTGGAAAATTTTTAAGGGACTTTGAAAAAATTTCAACTGGAATTTTAGCCATTTTTTTATGTGAAATTGTAAACATGTGGACATGGATTTTGAAAATTCTAGAGAGAATTTTAAAAGCTTCAAGAGAATTTCAACAATGTTGAGAGGGATTTGAAAAGTTTCAATGGGAATGGGAAGAATTGGGACAAAAATTGGAAAATTTTTAAGGGACTTTGAAAAAATTTCAACTGGAATTTTAGCCATTTTTTGAAGTGAAATTGTAAACATGTGGCCACGGATGTTGAAAATTCTAGAGAGAATTTTAAAAGCTTCAACAGAATTTCAACAATTTTGAGAGGGATTTGAAAAGTTTCAATGGGAATGGGAAGAATTGGGACAAAAATTGGAAAATTTTTAAGGGACTTTGAAAAAATTCCAACTGGAATTTTAGCAATTTTTTGTCGTGAAATTGTAAACATGTGGCCATGGATTTTGAAAATTCTAGAGAGAATTTTAAAAGCTTCAACAGAATTTCAACAATTTTGAGAGGGATTTGAAAAGTTTCAATGGGAATGGGAAGAATTGGGACAGAAATTGGAAAATTTTTAAGGGACTTTGAAAAAATTTCAACTGGAATTTTAGCCATTTTGTTACGTGAAATTGTAAACATGTTGAAGTGGATTTTGAAAATTCTAGAGAGAATTTTTAAAGCTTCAACAGAATTTCAACAATTTTGAGAGGGATTTGAAAAGTTTCAATGGGAATGGGAAGAATTGGGACAAAAATTGGAAAATTTTTCAGGGACTTTGAAAAAATTTCAACTGGAATTTTAGCCATTTTTTGACGTGAAATTGTAAACATGTTGAAGTGGATTTTGAAAATTCTAGAGAGAATTTTAAAAGCTTCAACAGAATTTCAACAATTTTGAGAGGGATTTGAAAAGTTTCAATGGGAATGGGAAGAATTGGGACAAAAATTGGAAAATTTTTAAGGGACTTTGAAAAAATTTCAACTGGAATTTTAGCCATTTTGTTACGTGAAATTGTAAACATGTGGCCACGGATTTTGAAAATTCTAGAGAGAATTTTAAAAGCTTCAACAGAATTTCAACAATTTTGAGAGGGATTTGAAAAGTTTCAATGGGAATGGGAAGAATTGGGACAAAAATTGGAAAATTTTTAAGGGACTTTGAAAAAATTCCAACTGGAATTTTAGCAATTTTTTGTCGTGAAATTGTAAACATGTGGCCATGGATTTTCAAAATTCTAGAGAGAATTTTAAAAGCTTCAACAGAATTTCAACAATTTTGAGAGGGATTTGAAAAGTTTCAATGGGAATGGGAAGAATTGGGACAGAAATTGGAAAATTTTTAAGGGACTTTGAAAAAATTCCAACTGGAATTTTAGCAATTTTTTGACGTGAAATTGTAAACATGTGGCCATGGATTTTGAAAATTCTAGAGAGAATTTTAAAAGCTTCAACAGAATTTCAACAATTTTGAGAGGGATTTGAAAAGTTTCAATGGGAATGGGAAGAATTGGGACAAAAATTGGAAAATTTTTAAGGGACTTTGAAAAAATTTCAACTGGAATTTTAGCCATTTTTTGACGTGAAATTGTAAACATGTGGCCATGGATTTTGAAAAGTCTAGAGAGAATTTTAAAAGCTTCAAGAGAATTTCAACAATTTTGAGAGGGATTTGAAAAGTTTCAATGGGAATGGGAAGAATTGGGACAAAAATTGGAAAATTTTTAAGGGACTTTGAAAAAATTTCAACTGGAATTTTAGCCATTTTTTGACGTGAAATTGTAAACATGTGGACGTGGATTTTGAAAATTCTAGAGAGAATTTTAAAAGCTTCAACAGAATTTCAACAATTTTGAGAGGGATTTGAAAAGTTTCAATGGGAATGGGAAGAATTGGGACAAAAATTGGAAAATTTTTAAGGGACTTTGAAAAAATTTCAACTGGAATTTTAGCCATTTTTTGACGTGAAATTGTAAACATGTTGAAGTGGATTTTGAAAATTCTAGAGAGAATTTTAAAAGCTTCAAGAGAATTTCAACAATTTTGAGAGGGATTTGAAAAGTTTCAATGGGAATGGGAAGAATTGGGACAAAAATTGGAAAATTTTTAAGGGACTTTGAAAAAATTTCAACTGGAATTTTAGCCATTTTGTTACGTGAAATTGTAAACATGTGGCCATGGATTTTGAAAATTCTAGAGAGAATTTTAAAAGCTTCAACAGAATTTCAACAATGTTGAGAGGGATTTGAAAAGTTTCAATGGGAATGGGAAGAATTGGGACAAAAATTGGAAAATTTTTAAGGGACTTTGAAAAAATTTCAACTGGAATTTTAGCCATTTTTTTATGTGAAATTGTAAACATGTGGCCACGGATGTTGAAAATTCTAGAGAGAATTTTAAAAGCTTCAACAGAATTTCAACAATTTTGAGAGGGATTTGAAAAGTTTCAATGGGAATGGGAAGAATTGGGACAAAAATTGGAAAATTTTTAAGGGACTTTGAAAAAATTCCAACTGGAATTTTAGCAATTTTTTGTCGTGAAATTGTAAACATGTGGCCATGGATTTTGAAAATTCTAGAGAGAATTTTAAAAGCTTCAACAGAATTTCAACAATTTTGAGAGGGATTTGAAAAGTTTCAATGGGAATGGGAAGAATTGGGACAGAAATTGGAAAATTTTTAAGGGACTTTGAAAAAATTTCAACTGGAATTTTAGCCATTTTGTTACGTGAAATTGTAAACATGTTGAAGTGGATTTTGAAAATTCTAGAGAGAATTTTTAAAGCTTCAACAGAATTTCAACAATTTTGAGAGGGATTTGAAAAGTTTCAATGGGAATGGGAAGAATTGGGACAAAAATTGGAAAATTTTGAAGGGACTTTGAAAAAATTTCAACTGGAATTTTAGCCATTTTTTGACGTGAAATTGTAAACATGTTGAAGTGGATTTTGAAAATTCTAGAGAGAATTTTAAAAGCTTCAACAGAATTTCAACAATTTTGAGAGGGATTTGAAAAGTTTCAATGGGAATGGGAAGAATTGGGACAAAAATTGGAAAATTTTTAAGGGACTTTGAAAAAATTTCAACTGGAATTTTAGCCATTTTGTTACGTGAAATTGTAAACATGTGGCCACGGATTTTGAAAATTCTAGAGAGAATTTTAAAAGCTTCAACAGAATTTCAACAATTTTGAGAGGGATTTGAAAAGTTTCAATGGGAATGGGAAGAATTGGGACAAAAATTGGAAAATTTTTAAGGGACTTTGAAAAAATTCCAACTGGAATTTTAGCAATTTTTTGTCGTGAAATTGTAAACATGTGGCCATGGATTTTCAAAATTCTAGAGAGAATTTTAAAAGCTTCAACAGAATTTCAACAATTTTGAGAGGGATTTGAAAAGTTTCAATGGGAATGGGAAGAATTGGGACAGAAATTGGAAAATTTTTAAGGGACTTTGAAAAATTCCAACTGGAATTTTAGCAATTTTTTGACGTGAAATTGTAAACATGTGGCCATGGATTTTGAAAATTCTAGAGAGAATTTTAAAAGCTTCAACAGAATTTCAACAATTTTGAGAGGGATTTGAAAAGTTTCAATGGGAATGGGAAGAATTGGGACAAAAATTGGAAAATTTTTAAGGGACTTTGAAAAAATTTCAACTGGAATTTTAGCCATTTTTTGACGTGAAATTGTAAACATGTGGACGTGGATTTTGAAAATTCTAGAGAGAATTTTAAAAGCTTCAACAGAATTTCAACAATTTTGAGAGGGATTTGAAAAGTTTCAATGGGAATGGGAAGAATTGGGACAAAAATTGGAAAATTTTTAAGGGACTTTGAAAAAATTTCAACTGGAATTTTAGCCATTTTTTGACGTGAAATTGTAAACATGTGGACGTGGATTTTGAAAATTCTAGAGAGAATTTTAAAAGCTTCAACAGAATTTCAACAATTTTGAGAGGGATTTGAAAAGTTTCAATGGGAATGGGAAGAATTGGGACAAAAATTGGAAAATTTTTAAGGGACTTTGAAAAAATTTCAACTGGAATTTTAGCCATTTTTTTATGTGAAATTGTAAATATGTGGCCATGGATTTTGAAAATTCTAGAGAGAATATTAAAAGCTTCAACAGAATTTCAACAATTTTGAGAGGGATTTGAAAAGTTTCAATGGGAATGGGAAGAATTGGGACAAAAATTGGAAAATTTTTAAGGGACTTTGAAAAAATTTCAACTGGAATTTTAGCCATTTTGTTACGTGAAATTGTAAACATGTGGCCACGGATGTTGAAAATTCTAGAGAGAATTTTAAAAGCTTCAAGAGAATTTCAACAATTTTGAGAGGGATTTGAAAAGTTTCAATGGGAATGGGAAGAATTGGGACAAAAATTGGAAAATTTTTAAGGGACTTTGAAAAAATTCCAACTGGAATTTTAGCAATTTTTTGTCGTGAAATTGTAAACATGTGGCCATGGATTTTGAAAATTCTAGAGAGAATTTTAAAAGCTTCAAGAGAATTTCAACAATTTTGAGAGGGATTTGAAAAGTTTCAATGGGAATGGGAAGAATTGGGACAGAAATTGGAAAATTTTTAAGGGACTTTGAAAAAATTTCAACTGGAATTTTAGCCATTTTTTGAAGTGAAATTGTAAACATGTGGCCATGGATTTTGAAAATTCTAGAGAGAATTTTAAAAGCTTCAACAGAATTTCAACAATTTTGAGAGGGATTTGAAAAGTTTCAATGGGAATGGGAAGAATTGGGACAAAAATTGGAAAATTTTTAAGGGACTTTGAAAAAATTTCAACTGGAATTTTAGCCATTTTTTGACGTGAAATTGTAAACACGTTGAAGTGGATTTTGAAAATTCTAGAGAGAATTTTAAAAGCTTCAACAGAATTTCAACAATTTTGAGAGGGATTTGAAAAGTTTCAATGGGAATGGGAAGAATTGGGACAAAAATTGGAAAATTTTTAAGGGACTTTGAAAAAATTTCAACTGGAATTTTAGCCATTTTTTGACGTGAAATTGTAAACATGTGGCCATGGATTTTGAAAATTCTAGAGAGAATTTTAAAAGCTTCAAGAGAATTTCAACAATTTTGAGAGGGATTTGAAAAGTTTCAATGGGAATGGGAAGAATTGGGACAAAAATTGGAAAATTTTTAAGGGACTTGAAAAAATTTCAACTGGAATTTTAGCATTTTTTGACGTGAAATTGTAAACATGTGGCCATGGATTTTGAAAATTCTAGAGAGAATTTTAAAAGCTTCAAGAGAATTTCAACAATTTTGAGAGGGATTTGAAAAGTTTCAATGGGAATGGGAAGAATTGGGACAAAAATTGGAAAATTTTTAAGGGACTTTGAAAAAATTTCAACTGGAATTTTAGCCATTTTTTGACGTGAAATTGTAAACATGTGGCCATGGATTTTGAAAATTCTAGAGAGAATTTTAAAAGCTTCAACAGAATTTCTACAATTTTGAGAGGGATTTGAAAAGTTTCAATGGGAATGGGAAGAATTGGGACAAAAATTGGAAAATTTTTAAGGGACTTTGAAAAAATTTCAACTGGAATTTTAGCCATTTTTTGACGTGAAATTGTAAACATGTGGCCATGGATTTTGAAAATTCTAGAGAGAATTTTAAAAGCTTCAAGAGAATTTCAACAATTTTGAGAGGGATTTGAAAAGTTTCAATGGGAATGGGAAGAATTGGGACAAAAATTGGAAAATTTTTAAGGGACTTTGAAAAAATTTCAACTGGAATTTTAGCCATTTTTTGACGTGAAATTGTAAACATGTGGCCACGGATTTTGAAAATTCTAGAGAGAATTTTAAAAGCTTCAAGAGAATTTCAACAATTTTGAGAGGGATTTGAAAAGTTTCAATGGGAATGGGAAGAATTGGGACAAAAATTGGAAAATTTTTAAGGGACTTTGAAAAAATTTCAACTGGAATTTTAGCCATTTTGTTACGTGAAATTGTAAACATGTTGAAGTGGATTTTGAAAATTCTAGAGAGAATTTTAAAAGCTTCAAGAGAATTTCAACAATTTTGAGAGGGATTTGAAAAGTTTCAATGGGAATGGGAAGAATTGGGACAAAAATTGGAAAATTTTTAAGGGACTTTGAAAAAATTTCAACTGGAATTTTAGCCATTTTTTTATGTGAAATTGTAAATATGTGGACATGGATTTTGAAAATTCTAGAGAGAATATTAAAAGCTTCAAGAGAATTTCAACAATGTTGAGAGGGATTTGAAAAGTTTCAATGGGAATGGGAAGAATTGGGACAAAAATTGGAAAATTTTTAAGGGACTTTGAAAAAATTTCAACTGGAATTTTAGCCATTTTTTTATGTGAAATTGTAAACATGTGGCCATGGATTTTGAAAATTCTAGAGAGAATTTTAAAAGCTTCAAGAGAATTTCAACAATGTTGAGAGGGATTTGAAAAGTTTCAATGGGAATGGGAAGAATTGGGACAAAAAATGGAAAATTTTTAAGGGACTTTGAAAAAATTTCAACTGGAATTTTAGCCATTTTTTGACGTGAAATTGTAAACATGTGGCCATGGATTTTGAAAATTCTAGAGAGAATTTTAAAAGCTTCAAGAGAATTTCAACAATTTTGAGAGGGATTTGAAAAGTTTCAATGGGAATGGGAAGAATTGGGACAAAAATTGGAAAATTTTTAAGGGACTTTGAAAAAATTTCAACTGGAATTTTAGCCATTTTTTGACGTGAAATTGTAAACATGTGGCCACGGATTTTGAAAATTCTAGAGAGAATTTTAAAAGCTTCAAGAGAATTTCAACAATTTTGAGAGGGATTTGAAAAGTTTCAATGGGAATGGGAAGAATTGGGACAAAAATTGGAAAATTTTTAAGGGACTTTGAAAAAATTTCAACTGGAATTTTAGCCATTTTGTTACGTGAAATTGTAAACATGTTGAAGTGGATTTTGAAAATTCTAGAGAGAATTTTAAAAGCTTCAAGAGAATTTCAACAATTTTGAGAGGGATTTGAAAAGTTTCAATGGGAATGGGAAGAATTGGGACAAAAATTGGAAAATTTTTAAGGGACTTTGAAAAAATTTCAACTGGAATTTTAGCCATTTTTTTATGTGAAATTGTAAATATGTGGCCATGGATTTTGAAAATTCTAGAGAGAATATTAAAAGCTTCAACAGAATTTCAACAATTTTGAGAGGGATTTGAAAAGTTTCAATGGGAATGGGAAGAATTGGGACAAAAATTGGAAAATTTTTAAGGGACTTTGAAAAAATTTCAACTGGAATTTTAGCCATTTTGTTACGTGAAATTGTAAACATGTGGCCACGGATGTTGAAAATTCTAGAGAGAATTTTAAAAGCTTCAAGAGAATTTCAACAATTTTGAGAGGGATTTGAAAAGTTTCAATGGGAATGGGAAGAATTGGGACAAAAATTGGAAAATTTTTAAGGGACTTTGAAAAAATTCCAACTGGAATTTTAGCAATTTTTTGTCGTGAAATTGTAAACATGTGGCCATGGATTTTGAAAATTCTAGAGAGAATTTTAAAAGCTTCAAGAGAATTTCAACAATTTTGAGAGGGATTTGAAAAGTTTCAATGGGAATGGGAAGAATTGGGACAGAAATTGGAAAATTTTTAAGGGACTTTGAAAAAATTTCAACTGGAATTTTAGCCATTTTTTGAAGTGAAATTGTAAACATGTGGCCATGGATTTTGAAAATTCTAGAGAGAATTTTAAAAGCTTCAACAGAATTTCAACAATTTTGAGAGGGATTTGAAAAGTTTCAATGGGAATGGGAAGAATTGGGACAAAAATTGGAAAATTTTTAAGGGACTTTGAAAAAATTTCAACTGGAATTTTAGCCATTTTTTGACGTGAAATTGTAAACACGTTGAAGTGGATTTTGAAAATTCTAGAGAGAATTTTAAAAGCTTCAACAGAATTTCAACAATTTTGAGAGGGATTTGAAAAGTTTCAATGGGAATGGGAAGAATTGGGACAAAAATTGGAAAATTTTTAAGGGACTTTGAAAAAATTTCAACTGGAATTTTAGCCATTTTTTGACGTGAAATTGTAAACATGTGGCCATGGATTTTGAAAATTCTAGAGAGAATTTTAAAAGCTTCAAGAGAATTTCAACAATTTTGAGAGGGATTTGAAAAGTTTCAATGGGAATGGGAAGAATTGGGACAAAAATTGGAAAATTTTTAAGGGACTTGAAAAAATTTCAACTGGAATTTTAGCATTTTTTGACGTGAAATTGTAAACATGTGGCCATGGATTTTGAAAATTCTAGAGAGAATTTTAAAAGCTTCAAGAGAATTTCAACAATTTTGAGAGGGATTTGAAAAGTTTCAATGGGAATGGGAAGAATTGGGACAGAAATTGGAAAATTTTTAAGGGACTTTGAAAAAATTTCAACTGGAATTTTAGCCATTTTTTGACGTGAAATTGTAAACATGTGGCCATGGATTTTGAAAATTCTAGAGAGAATTTTAAAAGTTTCAACAGAATTTCAACAATTTTGAGAGGGATTTGAAAAGTTTCAATGGGAATGGGAAGAATTGGGACAAAAATTGGAAAATTTTTAAGGGACTTTGAAAAAATTTCAACTGGAATTTTAGCCATTTTGTTACGTGAAATTGTAAACATGTTGAAGTGGATTTTGAAAATTCTAGAGAGAATTTTAAAAGCTTCAACAGAATTTCAACAATTTTGAGAGGGATTTGAAAAGTTTCAATGGGAATGGGAAGAATTGGGACAAAAATTGGAAAATTTTTAAGGGACTTTGAAAAAATTTCAACTGGAATTTTAGCCATTTTTTTATGTGAAATTGTAAACATGTGGACATGGATTTTGAAAATTCTAGAGAGAATTTTAAAAGCTTCAAGAGAATTTCAACAATGTTGAGAGGGATTTGAAAAGTTTCAATGGGAATGGGAAGAATTGGGACAAAAATTGGAAAATTTTTAAGGGACTTTGAAAAAATTTCAACTGGAATTTTAGCCATTTTTTGAAGTGAAATTGTAAACATGTGGCCACGGATGTTGAAAATTCTAGAGAGAATTTTAAAAGCTTCAACAGAATTTCAACAATTTTGAGAGGGATTTGAAAAGTTTCAATGGGAATGGGAAGAATTGGGACAAAAATTGGAAAATTTTTAAGGGACTTTGAAAAAATTCCAACTGGAATTTTAGCAATTTTTTGTCGTGAAATTGTAAACATGTGGCCATGGATTTTGAAAATTCTAGAGAGAATTTTAAAAGCTTCAAGAGAATTTCAACAATTTTGAGAGGGATTTGAAAAGTTTCAATGGGAATGGGAAGAATTGGGACAGAAATTGGAAAATTTTTAAGGGACTTTGAAAAAATTTCAACTGGAATTTTAGCCATTTTGTTACGTGAAATTGTAAACATGTTGAAGTGGATTTTGAAAATTCTAGAGAGAATTTTTAAAGCTTCAACAGAATTTCAACAATTTTGAGAGGGATTTGAAAAGTTTCAATGGGAATGGGAAGAATTGGGACAAAAATTGGAAAATTTTTCAGGGACTTTGAAAAAATTTCAACTGGAATTTTAGCCATTTTTTGACGTGAAATTGTAAACATGTTGAAGTGGATTTTGAAAATTCTAGAGAGAATTTTAAAAGCTTCAACAGAATTTCAACAATTTTGAGAGGGATTTGAAAAGTTTCAATGGGAATGGGAAGAATTGGGACAAAAATTGGAAAATTTTTAAGGGACTTTGAAAAAATTTCAACTGGAATTTTAGCCATTTTGTTACGTGAAATTGTAAACATGTGGCCACGGATTTTGAAAATTCTAGAGAGAATTTTAAAAGCTTCAACAGAATTTCAACAATTTTGAGAGGGATTTGAAAAGTTTCAATGGGAATGGGAAGAATTGGGACAAAAATTGGAAAATTTTTAAGGGACTTTGAAAAAATTTCAACTGGAATTTTAGCCATTTTTTGACGTGAAATTTAAACATGTGGACGTGGATTTTGAAAATTCTAGAGAGAATTTTAAAAGCTTCAACAGAATTTCAACAATTTTGAGAGGGATTTGAAAAGTTTCAATGGGAATGGGAAGAATTGGGACAAAAATTGGAAAATTTTTAAGGGACTTTGAAAAAATTTCAACTGGAATTTTAGCCATTTTTTGACGTGAAATTGTAAACATGTTGAAGTGGATTTTGAAAATTCTAGAGAGAATTTTAAAAGCTTCAAGAGAATTTCAACAATTTTGAGAGGGATTTGAAAAGTTTCAATGGGAATGGGAAGAATTGGGACAAAAATTGGAAAATTTTTAAGGGACTTTGAAAAAATTTCAACTGGAATTTTAGCCATTTTGTTACGTGAAATTGTAAACATGTGGCCATGGATTTTGAAAATTCTAGAGAGAATTTTAAAAGCTTCAACAGAATTTCAACAATGTTGAGAGGGATTTGAAAAGTTTCAATGGGAATGGGAAGAATTGGGACAAAAATTGGAAAATTTTTAAGGGACTTTGAAAAAATTTCAACTGGAATTTTAGCCATTTTTTGAAGTGAAATTGTAAACATGTGGCCACGGATGTTGAAAATTCTAGAGAGAATTTTAAAAGCTTCAACAGAATTTCAACAATTTTGAGAGGGATTTGAAAAGTTTCAATGGGAATGGGAAGAATTGGGACAAAAATTTGGAAAATTTTTAAGGGACTTTGAAAAAATTTCAACTGGAATTTTAGCCATTTTGTTACGTGAAATTGTAAACATGTTGAAGTGGATTTTGAAAATTCTAGAGAGAATTTTTAAAGCTTCAACAGAATTTCAACAATTTTGAGAGGGATTTGAAAAGTTTCAATGGGAATGGGAAGAATTGGGACAAAAATTGGAAAATTTTTCAGGGACTTTGAAAAAATTTCAACTGGAATTTTAGCCATTTTTTGACGTGAAATTGTAAACATGTTGAAGTGGATTTTGAAAATTCTAGAGAGAATTTTAAAAGCTTCAACAGAATTTCAACAATTTTGAGAGCGATTTGAAAAGTTTCAATGGGAATGGGAAGAATTGGGACAAAAATTGGAAAATTTTTAAGGGACTTTGAAAAAATTTCAACTGGAATTTTAGCCATTTTGTTACGTGAAATTGTAAACATGTGGCCACGGATTTTGAAAATTCTAGAGAGAATTTTAAAAGCTTCAACAGAATTTCAACAATTTTGAGAGGGATTTGAAAAGTTTCAATGGGAATGGGAAGAATTGGGACAAAAATTGGAAAATTTTTAAGGGACTTTGAAAAAATTCCAACTGGAATTTTAGCAATTTTTTGTCGTGAAATTGTAAACATGTGGCCATGGATTTTCAAAATTCTAGAGAGAATTTTAAAAGCTTCAACAGAATTTCAACAATTTTGAGAGGGATTTGAAAAGTTTCAATGGGAATGGGAAGAATTGGGACAGAAATTGGAAAATTTTTAAGGGACTTTGAAAAAATTCCAACTGGAATTTTAGCAATTTTTTGACGTGAAATTGTAAACATGTGGCCATGGATTTGAAAATTCTAGAGAGAATTTTAAAAGCTTCAACAGAATTTCAACAATTTTGAGAGGGATTTGAAAAGTTTCAATGGGAATGGGAAGAATTGGGACAAAAATTGGAAAATTTTTAAGGGACTTTGAAAAAATTTCAACTGGAATTTTAGCCATTTTTTGACGTGAAATTGTAAACATGTGGACGTGGATTTTGAAAATTCTAGAGAGAATTTTAAAAGCTTCAACAGAATTTCAACAATTTTGAGAGGGATTTGAAAAGTTTCAATGGGAATGGGAAGAATTGGGACAAAAATTGGAAAATTTTTAAGGGACTTTGAAAAAATTTCAACTGGAATTTTAGCCATTTTTTGACGTGAAATTGTAAACATGTGGACGTGGATTTTGAAAATTCTAGAGAGAATTTTAAAAGCTTCAACAGAATTTCAACAATTTTGAGAGGGATTTGAAAAGTTTCAATGGGAATGGGAAGAATTGGGACAAAAATTGGAAAATTTTTAAGGGACTTTGAAAAAATTTCAACTGGAATTTTAGCCATTTTTTGACGTGAAATTGTAAACATGTTGAAGTGGATTTTGAAAATTCTAGAGAGAATTTTAAAAGCTTCAAGAGAATTTCAACAATTTTGAGAGGGATTTGAAAAGTTTCAATGGGAATGGGAAGAATTGGGACAAAAATTGGAAAATTTTTAAGGGACTTTGAAAAAATTTCAACTGGAATTTTAGCCATTTTGTTACGTGAAATTGTAAACATGTGGCCATGGATTTTGAAAATTCTAGAGAGAATTTTAAAAGCTTCAACAGAATTTCAACAATTTTGAGAGGGATTTGAAAAGTTTCAATGGGAATGGGAAGAATTGGGACAAAAATTGGAAAATTTTTAAGGGACTTTGAAAAAATTTCAACTGGAATTTTAGCCATTTTTTGACGTGAAATTGTAAACATGTGGACATGGATTTTGAAAATTCTAGAGAGAATTTTAAAAGCTTCAAGAGAATTTCAACAATGTTGAGAGGGATTTGAAAAGTTTCAATGGGAATGGGAAGAATTGGGACAAAAATTGGAAAATTTTTAAGGGACTTTGAAAAAATTTCAACTGGAATTTTAGCCATTTTTTGACGTGAAATTGTAAACATGTGGCCATGGATTTTGAAAATTCTAGAGAGAATTTTAAAAGCTTCAACAGAATTTCAACAATTTTGAGAGGGATTTGAAAAGTTTCAATGGGAATGGGAAGAATTGGGACAGAAATTGGAAAATTTTTAAGGGACTTTGAAAAAATTTCAACTGGAATTTTAGCAATTTTTTGACGTGAAATTGTAAACATGTGGCCATGGATTTTGAAAATTCTAGAGAGAATTTTAAAAGCTTCAAGAGAATTTCAACAATTTTGAGAGGGATTTGAAAAGTTTCAATGGGAATGGGAAGAATTGGGACAAAAATTGGAAAATTTTTAAGGGACTTTGAAAAAATTTCAACTGGAATTTTAGCCATTTTTTGACGTGAAATTGTAAACATGTTGAAGTGGATTTTGAAAATTCTAGAGAGAATTTTAAAAGCTTCAACAGAATTTCAACAATTTTGAGAGGGATTTGAAAAGTTTCAATGGGAATGGGAAGAATTGGGACAAAAATTGGAAAATTTTTAAGGGACTTTGAAAAAATTTCAACTGGAATTTTAGCCATTTTTTTATGTGAAATTGTAAATATGTGGACATGGATTTTGAAAATTCTAGAGAGAATTTTAAAAGCTTCAACAGAATTTCAACAATTTTGAGAGGGATTTGAAAAGTTTCAATGGGAATGGGAAGAATTGGGACAAAAATTGGAAAATTTTTAAGGGACTTTGAAAAAATTTCAACTGGAATTTTAGCCATTTTGTTACGTGAAATTGTAAACATGTGGCCACGGATTTTGAAAATTCTAGAGAGAATTTTAAAAGCTTCAACAGAATTTCAACAATTTTGAGAGGGATTTGAAAAGTTTCAATGGGAATGGGAAGAATTGGACAAAAATTGGAAAATTTTTAAGGGACTTTGAAAAAATTCCAACTGGAATTTTAGCAATTTTTTGACGTGAAATTGTAAACATGTGGCCATGGATTTTGAAAATTCTAGAGAGAATTTTAAAAGCTTCAACAGAATTTCAACAATTTTGAGAGGGATTTGAAAAGTTTCAATGGGAATGGGAAGAATTGGGACAGAAATTGGAAAATTTTTAAGGGACTTTGAAAAAATTCCAACTGGAATTTTAGCAATTTTTTGACGTGAAATTGTATAAATGTGGCCATGGATTTTGAAAATTCTAGAGAGAATTTTAAAAGCTTCAACAGAATTTCAACAATTTTGAGAGGGATTTGAAAAGTTTCAATGGGAATGGGAAGAATTGGGACAAAAATTGGAAAATTTTTAAGGGACTTTGAAAAAATTTCAACTGGAATTTTAGCCATTTTTTGACGTGAAATTGTAAACATATTGAAGTGGATTTTGAAAATTCTAGAGAGAATTTTAAAAGCTTCAAGAGAATTTCAACAATTTTGAGAGGGATTTGAAAATTTTCAATGGGAATGGGAAGAATTGGGACAAAAATTGGAAAATTTTTAAGGGACTTTGAAAAAATTTCAACTGGAATTTTAGCAATTTTTTTATGTGAAATTGTAAACATGTGGACATGGATTTTGAAAATTCTAGAGAGAATTTTAAAAGCTTCAACAGAATTTCTACAATTTTGAGAGGGATTTGAAAAGTTTCAATGGGAATGGGAAGAATTGGGACAAAAATTGGAAAATTTTTAAGGGACTTTGAAAAAATTTCAACTGGAATTTTAGCCATTTTTTGACGTGAAATTGTAAACATATTGAAGTGGATTTTGAAAATTCTAGAGAGAATTTTAAAAGCTTCAACAGAATTTCTACAATTTTGAGAGGGATTTGAAAATTTTCAATGGGAATGGGAAGAATTGGGACAAAAATTGGAAAATTTTTAAGGGACTTTGAAAAAATTTCAACTGGAATTTTAGCCATTTTTTGACGTGAAATTGTAAACATGTGGCCATGGATTTTGAAAATTCTAGAGAGAATTTTAAAAGCTTCAAGAGAATTTCAACAATTTTGAGAGCGATTTGAAAAGTTTCAATGGGAATGGGAAGAATTGGGACAAAAATTGGAAAAATTTTTAAGGGACTTTGAAAAAAATTTCAACTGGAATTTTAGCCATTTTTTTATGTGAAATTGTAAACATGTGGACATGGATTTTGAAAATTCTAGAGAGAATTTTAAAAGCTTCAACAGAATTTCAACAATTTTGAGAGGGATTTGAAAAGTTTCAATGGGAATGGGAAGAATTGGGACAAAAATTGGAAAATTTTTAAGGGACTTTGAAAAAATTTCAACTGGAATTTTAGCCATTTTGTTACGTGAAATTGTAAACATGTGGCCACGGATTTTGAAAATTCTAGAGAGAATTTTAAAAGCTTCAACAGAATTTCAACAATTTTGAGAGCGATTTGAAAAGTTTCAATGGGAATGGGAAGAATTGGGACAAAAATTGGAAAATTTTAAGGGACTTTGAAAAAATTCCAACTGGAATTTTAGCAATTTTTTGTCGTGAAATTGTAAACATGTGGCCATGGATTTTCAAAATTCTAGAGAGAATTTTAAAAGCTTCAACAGAATTTCAACAATTTTGAGAGGGATTTGAAAAGTTTCAATGGGAATGGGAAGAATTGGGACAGAAATTGGAAAATTTTTAAGGGACTTTGAAAAAATTCCAACTGGAATTTTAGCAATTTTTGACGTGAAATTGTAAACATGTGGCCATGGATTTTGAAAATTCTAGAGAGAATTTTAAAAGCTTCAACAGAATTTCAACACTTTTGAGAGGGATTTGAAAAGTTTCAATGGGAATGGGAAGAATTGGGACAAAAATTGGAAAATTTTTAAGGGACTTTGAAAAAATTTCAACTGGAATTTTAGCCATTTTTTGACGTGAAATTGTAAACATATTGAAGTGGATTTTGAAAATTCTAGAGAGAATTTTAAAAGCTTCAACAGAATTTCAACAATGTTGAGAGGGATTTGAAAAGTTTCAATGGGAATGGGAAGAATTGGGACAAAAATTGGAAAATTTTTAAGGGACTTTGAAAAAATTTCAACTGGAATTTTAGCCATTTTTTGACATGAAATTGTAAACATGTGGCCATGGATTTTGAAAATTCTAGAGAGAATTTTAAAAGCTTCAACAGAATTTCAACACTTTTGAGAGGGATTTGAAAAGTTTCAATGGGAATGGGAAGAATTGGGACAAAAATTGGAAAATTTTTAAGGGACTTTGAAAAAATTTCAACTGGAATTTTAGCAATTTTTTGACGTGAAATTGTAAACATATTGAAGTGGATTTTGAAAATTCTAGAGAGAATTTTAAAAGCTTCAAGAGAATTTCAACAATTTTGAGAGGGATTTGAAAATTTTCAATGGGAATGGGAAGAATTGGGACAAAAATTGGAAAATTTTTAAGGGACTTTGAAAAAATTTCAACTGGAATTTTAGCAATTTTTTTTATGTGAAATTGTAAACATGTGGCCACGGATTTTGAAAATTCTAGAGAGAATTTTAAAAGCTTCAACAGAATTTCAACAATTTTGAGAGGGATTTGAAAAGTTTCAATGGGAATGGGAAGAATTGGGACAAAAATTGGAAAATTTTTAAGGGACTTTGAAAAAAATTCCAACTGGAATTTTAGCAATTTTTTGTCGTGAAATTGTAAACATGTGGCCATGGATTTTCAAAATTCTAGGGAGAATTTTAAAAGCTTCAACAGAATTTCAACAATTTTGAGAGGGATTTGAAAAGTTTCAATGGGAATGGGAAGAATTGGGACAGAAATTGGAAAATTTTTAAGGACTTTGAAAAAATTCCAACTGGAATTTTAGCAATTTTTTGACGTGAAATTGTATAAATGTGGCCATGGATTTTGAAAATTCTAGAGAGAATTTTAAAAGCTTCAACAGAATTTCAACAATTTTGAGAGGGATTTGAAAAGTTTCAATGGAATGGGAAGAATTGGGACAAAAATTGGAAAATTTTTAAGGGACTTTGAAAAAATTTCAACTGGAATTTTAGCCATTTTTTGACGTGAAATTGTAAACATATTGAAGTGGATTTTGAAAATTCTAGAGAGAATTTTAAAAGCTTCAAGAGAATTTCAACAATTTTGAGAGGGATTTGAAAATTTTCAATGGGAATGGGAAGAATTGGGACAAAAATTGGAAAATTTTTAAGGGACTTTGAAAAAATTTCAACTGGAATTTTAGCAATTTTTTTATGTGAAATTGTAAACATGTGGACATGGATTTTGAAAATTCTAGAGAGAATTTTAAAAGCTTCAACAGAATTTCTACAATTTTGAGAGGGATTTGAAAAGTTTCAATGGGAATGGGAAGAATTGGGACAAAAATTGGAAAATTTTTAAGGGACTTTGAAAAAATTTCAACTGGAATTTTAGCCATTTTTTGACGTGAAATTGTAAACATATTGAAGTGGATTTTGAAAATTCTAGAGAGAATTTTAAAAGCTTCAAGAGAATTTCAACAATTTTGAGAGGGATTTGAAAATTTTCAATGGGAATGGGAAGAATTGGGACAAAAATTGGAAAATTTTTAAGGGACTTTGAAAAAATTTCAACTGGAATTTTAGCAATTTTTTTATGTGAAATTGTAAACATGTGGACATGGATTTTGAAAATTCTAGAGAGAATTTTAAAAGCTTCAACAGAATTTCTACAATTTTGAGAGGGATTTGAAAAGTTTCAATGGGAATGGGAAGAATTGGGACAAAAATTGGAAAATTTTTAAGGGACTTTGAAAAAATTTCAACTGGAATTTTAGCCATTTTTTGACGTGAAATTGTAAACATGTGGCCATGGATTTTGAAAATTCTAGAGAGAATTTTAAAAGCTTCAAGAGAATTTCAACAATTTTGAGAGCGATTTGAAAAGTTTCAATGGGAATGGGAAGAATTGGGACAAAAATTGGAAAATTTTTAAGGGACTTTGAAAAAATTTCAACTGGAATTTTAGCCATTTTTTTATGTGAAATTGTAAATATGTGGACATGGATTTTGAAAATTCTAGAGAGAATTTTAAAAGGTTCAACAGAATTTCAACAATTTTGAGAGGGATTTGAAAAGTTTCAATGGGAATGGGAAGAATTGGGACAAAAATTGGAAAATTTTTAAGGGACTTTGAAAAAATTTCAACTGGAATTTTAGCCATTTTGTTACGTGAAATTGTAAACATGTGGCCACGGATTTTGAAAATTCTAGAGAGAATTTTAAAAGCTTCAAGAGAATTTCAACAATTTTGAGAGGGATTTGAAAAGTTTCAATGGGAATGGGAAGAATTGGGACAAAAATTGGAAAATTTTTAAGGGACTTTGAAAAAATTCCAACTGGAATTTTAGCAATTTTTTGTCGTGAAATTGTAAACATGTGGCCATGGATTTTCAAAATTCTAGAGAGAATTTTAAAAGCTTCAACAGAATTTCAACAATTTTGAGAGGGATTTGAAAAGTTTCAATGGGAATGGGAAGAACTGGGACAGAAATTGGAAAATTTTTAAGGGACTTTGAAAAAATTCCAACTGGAATTTTAGCAATTTTTTGACGTGAAATTGTATAAATGTGGCCATGGATTTTGAAAATTCTAGAGAGAATTTTAAAAGCTTCAACAGAATTTCAACAATTTTGAGAGCGATTTGAAAAGTTTCAATGGGAATGGGAAGAATTGGGACAAAAATTGGAAAATTTTTAAGGGACTTTGAAAAAATTCCAACTGGAATTTTAGCAATTTTTTGTCGTGAAATTGTAAACATGTGGCCATGGATTTTCAAAATTCTAGAGAGAATTTTAAAAGCTTCAAGAGAATTTC
The DNA here is from genome assembly GCF_964273445.1 of Streptopelia decaocto. NCBI lineage: Eukaryota > Metazoa > Chordata > Aves > Columbiformes > Columbidae > Streptopelia > Streptopelia decaocto. Next base: position 24,533 of record NW_028115755.1, read on the forward strand.
AACAATTTTGAGAGGGATTTGAAAAGTTTCAATGGGAATGGGAAGAATTGGGACAGAAATTGGAAAATTTTTAAGGGACTTTGAAAAAATTCCAACTGGAATTTTAGCAATTTTTTGACGTGAAATTGTATAAATGTGGCCATGGATTTTGAAAATTCTAGAGAGAATTTTAAAAGCTTCAACAGAATTTCAACAATTTTGAGAGGGATTTGAAAAGTTTCAATGGGAATGGGAAGAATTGGGACAAAAATTGGAAAATTTTTAAGGGACTTTGAAAAAATTTCAACTGGAATTTTAGCCATTTTTTGACGTGAAATTGTAAACATATTGAAGTGGATTTTGAAAATTCTAGAGAGAATTTTAAAAGCTTCAAGAGAATTTCAACAATGTTGAGAGGGATTTGAAAAGTTTCAATGGGAATGGGAAGAATTGGGACAAAAATTGGAAAATTTTTAAGGGACTTTGAAAAAATTTCAACTGGAATTTTAGCCATTTTTTGACATGAAATTGTAAACATGTGGCCATGGATTTTGAAAATTCTAGAGAGAATTTTAAAAGCTTCAACAGAATTTCAACACTTTTGAGAGGGATTTGAAAAGTTTCAATGGGAATGGGAAGAATTGGGACAAAAATTGGAAAATTTTTAAGGGACTTTGAAAAAATTTCAACTGGAATTTTAGCCATTTTTTGACGTGAAATTGTAAACATATTGAAGTGGATTTTGAAAATTCTAGAGAGAATTTTAAAAGCTTCAAGAGAATTTCAACAATTTTGAGAGGGATTTGAAAATTTTCAATGGGAATGGGAAGAATTGGGACAAAAATTGGAAAATTTTTAAGGGACTTTGAAAAAATTTCAACTGGAATTTTAGCAATTTTTTTATGTGAAATTGTAAACATGTGGCCACGGATTTTGAAAATTCTAGAGAGAATTTTAAAAGCTTCAACAGAATTTCAACAATTTTGAGAGCGATTTGAAAAGTTTCAATGGGAATGGGAAGAATTGGGACAAAAATTGGAAAATTTTTAAGGGACTTTGAAAAAATTCCAACTGGAATTTTAGCAATTTTTTGTCGTGAAATTGTAAACATGTGGCCATGGATTTTCAAAATTCTAGAGAGAATTTTAAAAGCTTCAACAGAATTTCAACAATTTTGAGAGGGATTTGAAAAGTTTCAATGGGAATGGGAAGAATTGGGACAGAAATTGGAAAATTTTTAAGGGACTTTGAAAAAATTCCAACTGGAATTTTAGCAATTTTTTGACGTGAAATTGTATAAATGTGGCCATGGATTTTGAAAATTCTAGAGAGAATTTTAAAAGCTTCAACAGAATTTCAACAATTTTGAGAGGGATTTGAAAAGTTTCAATGGGAATGGGAAGAATTGGGACAAAAATTGGAAAATTTTTAAGGGACTTTGAAAAAATTTCAACTGGAATTTTAGCAATTTTTTGACGTGAAATTGTAAACATGTGGCCATGGATTTTGAAAATTCTAGAGAGAATTTTAAAAGCTTCAACAGAATTTCAACAATTTTGAGAGGGATTTGAAAATTTTCAATGGGAATGGGAAGAATTGGGACAAAAATTGGAAAATTTTTAAGGGACTTTGAAAAAATTTCAACTGGAATTTTAGCAATTTTTTTATGTGAAATTGTAAACATGTGGACATGGATTTTGAAAATTCTAGAGAGAATTTTAAAAGCTTCAACAGAATTTCTACAATTTTGAGAGGGATTTGAAAAGTTTCAATGGGAATGGGAAGAATTGGGACAAAAATTGGAAAATTTTTAAGGGACTTTGAAAAAATTTCAACTGGAATTTTAGCCATTTTTTGACGTGAAATTGTAAACATATTGAAGTGGATTTTGAAAATTCTAGAGAGAATTTTAAAAGCTTCAACAGAATTTCAACAATTTTGAGAGGGATTTGAAAATTTTCAATGGGAATGGGAAGAATTGGGACAAAAATTGGAAAATTTTTAAGGGACTTTGAAAAAATTTCAACTGGAATTTTAGCAATTTTTTTATGTGAAATTGTAAACATGTGGACATGGATTTTGAAAATTCTAGAGAGAATTTTAAAAGCTTCAACAGAATTTCTACAATTTTGAGAGGGATTTGAAAAGTTTCAATGGGAATGGGAAGAATTGGGACAAAAATTGGAAAATTTTTAAGGGACTTTGAAAAAATTTCAACTGGAATTTTAGCCATTTTTTGACGTGAAATTGTAAACATGTGGCCATGGATTTTGAAAATTCTAGAGAGAATTTTAAAAGCTTCAAGAGAATTTCAACAATTTTGAGAGCGATTTGAAAAGTTTCAATGGGAATGGGAAGAATTGGGACAAAAATTGGAAAATTTTTAAGGGACTTTGAAAAAATTTCAACTGGAATTTTAGCAATTTTTTGACGTGAAATTGTAAACATATTGAAGTGGATTTTGAAAATTCTAGAGAGAATTTTAAAAGCTTCAAGAGAATTTCAACAATTTTGAGAGGGATTTGAAAATTTTCAATGGGAATGGGAAGAATTGGGACAAAAATTGGAAAATTTTTAAGGGACTTTGAAAAAATTTCAACTGGAATTTTAGCAATTTTTTTATGTGAAATTGTAAACATGTGGACATGGATTTTGAAAATTCTAGAGAGAATTTTAAAAGCTTCAAGAGAATTTCAACAATTTGGAGAGGGATTTGAAAAGTTTCAATGGGAATGGGAAGAATTGGGACAAAAATTGGAAAATTTTTAAGGGACTTTGAAAAAATTCCAACTGGAATTTTAGCAATTTTTTGTCGTGAAATTGTAAACATGTGGCCATGGATTTTCAAAATTCTAGAGAGAATTTTAAAAGCTTCAACAGAATTTCAACAATTTTGAGAGGGATTTGAAAAGTTTCAATGGGAATGGGAAGAATTGGGACAGAAATTGGAAAATTTTTAAGGGACTTTGAAAAAATTCCAACTGGAATTTTAGCAATTTTTTGACGTGAAATTGTATAAATGTGGCCATGGATTTTGAAAATTCTAGAGAGAATTTTAAAAGCTTCAACAGAATTTCAACAATTTTGAGAGGGATTTGAAAAGTTTCAATGGGAATGGGAAGAATTGGGACAAAAATTGGAAAATTTTTAAGGGACTTTGAAAAAATTTCAACTGGAATTTTAGCCATTTTTTGACGTGAAATTGTAAACATATTGAAGTGGATTTTGAAAATTCTAGAGAGAATTTTAAAAGCTTCAAGAGAATTTCAACAATTTTGAGAGGGATTTGAAAAGTTTCAATGGGAATGGGAAGAATTGGGACAAAAATTGGAAAATTTTTAAGGGACTTTGAAAAAATTTCAACTGGAATTTTAGCCATTTTTTGACGTGAAATTGTAAACATGTGGCCATGGATTTTGAAAATTCTAGAGAGAATTTTAAAAGCTTCAAGAGAATTTCAACAATTTTGAGAGCGATTTGAAAAGTTTCAATGGGAATGGGAAGAATTGGGACAAAAATTGGAAAATTTTTAAGGGACTTTGAAAAAATTTCAACTGGAATTTTAGCCATTTTTTTATGTGAAATTGTAAATATGTGGACATGGATTTTGAAAATTCTAGAGAGAATTTTAAAAGCTTCAACAGAATTTCAACAATTTTGAGAGGGATTTGAAAAGTTTCAATGGGAATGGGAAGAATTGGGACAAAAATTGGAAAATTTTTAAGGGACTTTGAAAAAATTTCAACTGGAATTTTAGCCATTTTGTTACGTGAAATTGTAAACATGTGGCCACGGATTTTGAAAATTCTAGAGAGAATTTTAAAAGCTTCAAGAGAATTTCAACAATTTTGAGAGGGATTTGAAAAGTTTCAATGGGAATGGGAAGAATTGGGACAAAAATTGGAAAATTTTTAAGGGACTTTGAAAAAATTCCAACTGGAATTTTAGCAATTTTTTGTCGTGAAATTGTAAACATGTGGCCATGGATTTTCAAAATTCTAGAGAGAATTTTAAAAGCTTCAACAGAATTTCAACAATTTTGAGAGGGATTTGAAAAGTTTCAATGGGAATGGGAAGAATTGGGACAGAAATTGGAAAATTTTTAAGGGACTTTGAAAAAATTCCAACTGGAATTTTAGCAATTTTTTGACGTGAAATTGTAAACATGTGGCCATGGATTTTCAAAATTCTAGAGAGAATTTTAAAAGCTTCAACAGAATTTCAACAATTTTGAGAGGGATTTGAAAAGTTTCAATGGGAATGGGAAGAATTGGGACAGAAATTGGAAAATTTTTAAGGGACTTTGAAAAAATTCCAACTGGAATTTTAGCAATTTTTTGACGTGAAATTGTATAAATGTGGCCATGGATTTTGAAAATTCTAGAGAGAATTTTAAAAGCTTCAACAGAATTTCAACAATTTTGAGAGGGATTTGAAAAGTTTCAATGGGAATGGGAAGAATTGGGACAAAAATTGGAAAATTTTTAAGGGACTTTGAAAAAATTTCAACTGGAATTTTAGCCATTTTTTGACGTGAAATTGTAAACATATTGAAGTGGATTTTGAAAATTCTAGAGAGAATTTTAAAAGCTTCAAGAGAATTTCAACAATGTTGAGAGCGATTTGAAAAGTTTCAATGGGAATGGGAAGAATTGGGACAAAAATTGGAAAATTTTTAAGGGACTTTGAAAAAATTTCAACTGGAATTTTAGCCATTTTTTGACATGAAATTGTAAACATGTGGCCATGGATTTTGAAAATTCTAGAGAGAATTTTAAAAGCTTCAACAGAATTTCAACACTTTTGAGAGGGATTTGAAAAGTTTCAATGGGAATGGGAAGAATTGGGACAAAAATTGGAAAATTTTTAAGGGACTTTGAAAAAATTTCAACTGGAATTTTAGCAATTTTTTGACGTGAAATTGTAAACATATTGAAGTGGATTTTGAAAATTCTAGAGAGAATTTTAAAAGCTTCAAGAGAATTTCAACAATTTTGAGAGGGATTTGAAAATTTTCAATGGGAATGGGAAGAATTGGGACAAAAATTGGAAAATTTTTAAGGGACTTTGAAAAAATTTCAACTGGAATTTTAGCAATTTTTTTATGTGAAATTGTAAACATGTGGCCACGGATTTTGAAAATTCTAGAGAGAATTTTAAAAGCTTCAACAGAATTTCAACAATTTTGAGAGCGATTTGAAAAGTTTCAATGGGAATGGGAAGAATTGGGACAAAAATTGGAAAATTTTTAAGGGACTTTGAAAAAATTCCAACTGGAATTTTAGCAATTTTTTGTCGTGAAATTGTAAACATGTGGCCATGGATTTTCAAAATTCTAGAGAGAATTTTAAAAGCTTCAACAGAATTTCAACAATTTTGAGAGGGATTTGAAAAGTTTCAATGGGAATGGGAAGAATTGGGACAGAAATTGGAAAATTTTTAAGGGACTTTGAAAAAATTCCAACTGGAATTTTAGCAATTTTTTGACGTGAAATTGTATAAATGTGGCCATGGATTTTGAAAATTCTAGAGAGAATTTTAAAAGCTTCAAGAGAATTTCAACAATTTTGAGAGGGATTTGAAAAGTTTCAATGGGAATGGGAAGAATTGGGACAAAAATTGGAAAATTTTTAAGGGACTTTGAAAAAATTTCAACTGGAATTTTAGCAATTTTTTGACGTGAAATTGTAAACATGTGGCCATGGATTTTGAAAATTCTAGAGAGAATTTTAAAAGCTTCAACAGAATTTCAACAATTTTGAGAGGGATTTGAAAATTTTCAATGGGAATGGGAAGAATTGGGACAAAAATTGGAAAATTTTTAAGGGACTTTGAAAAAATTTCAACTGGAATTTTAGCAATTTTTTTATGTGAAATTGTAAACATGTGGACATGGATTTTGAAAATTCTAGAGAGAATTTTAAAAGCTTCAACAGAATTTCTACAATTTTGAGAGGGATTTGAAAAGTTTCAATGGGAATGGGAAGAATTGGGACAAAAATTGGAAAATTTTTCAGGGACTTTGAAAAAATTTCAACTGGAATTTTAGCCATTTTTTGACGTGAAATTGTAAACATGTGGCCATGGATTTTGAAAATTCTAGAGAGAATTTTAAAAGCTTCAAGAGAATTTCAACAATTTTGAGAGCGATTTGAAAAGTTTCAATGGGAATGGGAAGAATTGGGACAAAAATTGGAAAATTTTTAAGGGACTTTGAAAAAATTTCAACTGGAATTTTAGCCATTTTTTTATGTGAAATTGTAAATATGTGGACATGGATTTTGAAAATTCTAGAGAGAATTTTAAAAGCTTCAACAGAATTTCAACAATTTTGAGAGGGATTTGAAAAGTTTCAATGGAATGGGAAGAATTGGGACAAAAATTGGAAAATTTTTAAGGGACTTTGAAAAAATTTCAACTGGAATTTTAGCCATTTTGTTACGTGAAATTGTAAACATGTGGCCACGGATTTTGAAAATTCTAGAGAGAATTTTAAAAGCTTCAAGAGAATTTCAACAATTTTGAGAGGGATTTGAAAAGTTTCAATGGGAATGGGAAGAATTGGGACAAAAATTGGAAAATTTTTAAGGGACTTTGAAAAAATTCCAACTGGAATTTTAGCAATTTTTTGTCGTGAAATTGTAAACATGTGGCCATGGATTTTCAAAATTCTAGAGAGAATTTTAAAAGCTTCAACAGAATTTCAACAATTTTGAGAGGGATTTGAAAAGTTTCAATGGGAATGGGAAGAATTGGGACAGAAATTGGAAAATTTTTAAGGGACTTTGAAAAAATTCCAACTGGAATTTTAGCAATTTTTTGACGTGAAATTGTATAAATGTGGCCATGGATTTTGAAAATTCTAGAGAGAATTTTAAAAGCTTCAACAGAATTTCAACAATTTTGAGAGGGATTTGAAAAGTTTCAATGGGAATGGGAAGAATTGGGACAAAAATTGGAAAATTTTTAAGGGACTTTGAAAAAATTTCAACTGGAATTTTAGCCATTTTTTGACGTGAAATTGTAAACATATTGAAGTGGATTTTGAAAATTCTAGAGAGAATTTTAAAAGCTTCAAGAGAATTTCAACAATTTTGAGAGGGATTTGAAAAGTTTCAATGGGAATGGGAAGAATTGGGACAAAAATTGGAAAATTTTTAAGGGACTTTGAAAAAATTTCAACTGGAATTTTAGCCATTTTTTGACATGAAATTGTAAACATGTGGCCATGGATTTTGAAAATTCTAGAGAGAATTTTAAAAGCTTCAAGAGAATTTCAACACTTTTGAGAGGGATTTGAAAAGTTTCAATGGGAATGGGAAGAATTGGGACAAAAATTGGAAAATTTTTAAGGGACTTTGAAAAAATTTCAACTGGAATTTTAGCAATTTTTTGACGTGAAATTGTAAACATATTGAAGTGGATTTTGAAAATTCTAGAGAGAATTTTAAAAGCTTCAAGAGAATTTCAACAATTTTGAGAGGGATTTGAAAATTTTCAATGGGAATGGGAAGAATTGGGACAAAAATTGGAAAATTTTTAAGGGACTTTGAAAAAATTTCAACTGGAATTTTAGCAATTTTTTTATGTGAAATTGTAAACATGTGGACATGGATTTTGAAAATTCTAGAGAGAATTTTAAAAGCTTCAAGAGAATTTCAACAATTTTGAGAGGGATTTGAAAAGTTTCAATGGGAATGGGAAGAATTGGGACAAAAATTGGAAAATTTTTAAGGGACTTTGAAAAAATTTCAACTGGAATTTTAGCCATTTTTTGACGTGAAATTGTAAACATGTGGCCATGGATTTTGAAAATTCTAGAGAGAATTTTAAAAGCTTCAAGAGAATTTCAACAATTTTGAGAGGGATTTGAAAATTTTCAATGGGAATGGGAAGAATTGGGACAAAAATTGGAAAATTTTTAAGGGACTTTGAAAAAATTTCAACTGGAATTTTAGCAATTTTTTTATGTGAAATTGTAAACATGTTGAAGTGGATTTTGAAAATTCTAGAGAGAATTTTTAAAGCTTCAAGAGAATTTCAACAATTTTGAGAGGGATTTGAAAAGTTTCAATGGGAATGGGAAGAATTGGGACAAAAATTGGAAAATTATTAAGGGACTTTGAAAAAATTTCAACTGGAATTTTAGCCATTTTTTGACGTGAAATTGTAAACATGTGGCCATGGATTTTGAAAATTCTAGAGAGAATTTTAAAAGCTTCAAGAGAATTTCAACAATTTTGAGAGCGATTTGAAAAGTTTCAATGGGAATGGGAAGAATTGGGACAAAAATTGGAAAATTTTTAAGGGACTTTGAAAAAATTCCAACTGGAATTTTAGCAATTTTTTGTCGTGAAATTGTAAACATGTGGCCATGGATTTTCAAAATTCTAGAGAGAATTTTAAAAGCTTCAACAGAATTTCAACAATTTTGAGAGGGATTTGAAAAGTTTCAATGGGAATGGGAAGAATTGGGACAGAAATTGGAAAATTTTAAGGGACTTTGAAAAAATTCCAACTGGAATTTTAGCAATTTTTTGACGTGAAATTGTAAACATGTTGAAGTGGATTTTGAAAATTCTAGAGAGAATTTTAAAAGCTTCAACAGAATTTCAACAATTTTGAGAGGGATTTGAAAAGTTTCAATGGGAATGGGAAGAATTGGGGCAAAAATTGGAAAATTTTTAAGGGACTTTGAAAAAATTTCAACTGGAATTTTAGCCATTTTTTGACGTGAAATTGTAAACATATTGAAGTGGATTTTGAAAATTCTAGAGAGAATTTTAAAAGCTTCAAGAGAATTTCAACAATTTTGAGAGGGATTTGAAAATTTTCAATGGGAATGGGAAGAATTGGGACAAAAATTGGAAAATTTTTAAGGGACTTTGAAAAAATTTCAACTGGAATTTTAGCAATTTTTTATGTGAAATTGTAAACATGTGGACATGGATTTTGAAAATTCTAGCGAGAATTTTAAAAGCTTCAAGAGAATTTCAACAATTTTGAGAGGGATTTGAAAAGTTTCAATGGGAATGGGAAGAATTGGGACAAAAATTGGAAAATTTTTAAGGGACTTTGAAAAAATTTTAACTGGAATTTTAGCCATTTTTTGACGTGAAATTGTAAACATGTGGCCATGGATTTTGAAAATTCTAGAGAGAATTTTAAAAGCTTCAAGAGAATTTCAACAATTTTGAGAGCGATTTGAAAAGTTTCAATGGGAATGGGAAGAATTGGGACAAAAATTGGAAAATTTTTAAGGGACTTTGAAAAAATTCCAACTGGAATTTTAGCCATTTTTTGACGTGAAATTGTAAACATGTTGAAGTGGATTTTGAAAATTCTAGAGAGAATTTTTAAAGCTTCAAGAGAATTTCAACAATTTTGAGAGGGATTTGAAAAGTTTCAATGGGAATGGGAAGAATTGGGACAAAAATTGGAAAATTTTTAAGGGACTTTGAAAAAATTTCAACTGGAATTTTAGCCATTTTGTTACGTGAAATTGTAAACATGTGGCCACGGATTTTGAAAATTCTAGAGAGAATTTTAAAAGCTTCAAGAGAATTTCAACAATTTTGAGAGGGATTTGAAAAGTTTCAATGGGAATGGGAAGAATTGGGACAAAAATTGGAAAATTTTTAAGGGACTTTGAAAAAATTTCAACTGGAATTTTAGCCATTTTTTGACGTGAAATTGTAAACATGTGGACATGGATTTTGAAAATTCTAGAGAGAATTTTAAAAGCTTCAAGAGAATTTCAACAATGTTGAGAGGGATTTGAAAAGTTTCAATGGGAATGGGAAGAATTGGGACAAAAATTGGAAATTTTTAAGGGACTTTGAAAAAATTTCAACTGGAATTTTAGCCATTTTTTGACATGAAATTGTAAACATGTGGCCATGGATTTTGAAAATTCTAGAGAGAATTTTAAAAGCTTCAACAGAATTTCAACACTTTTGAGAGGGATTTGAAAAGTTTCAATGGGAATGGGAAGAATTGGGACAAAAATTGGAAAATTTTTAAGGGACTTTGAAAAAATTTCAACTGGAATTTTAGCCATTTTTTGACGTGAAATTGTAAACATATTGAAGTGGATTTTGAAAATTCTAGAGAGAATTTTAAAAGCTTCAAGAGAATTTCAACAATTTTGAGAGGGATTTGAAAATTTTCAATGGGAATGGGAAGAATTGGGACAAAAATTGGAAAATTTTTAAGGGACTTTGAAAAAATTTCAACTGGAATTTTAGCAATTTTTTGACGTGAAATTGTAAACATGTGGACATGGATTTTGAAAATTCTAGAGAGAATTTTAAAAGCTTCAAGAGAATTTCAACAATTTTGAGAGGGATTTGAAAAGTTTCAATGGGAATGGGAAGAATTGGGACAAAAATTGGAAAATTTTTAAGGGACTTTGAAAAAATTTCAACTGGAATTTTAGCCATTTTTTGACGTGAAATTGTAAACATGTGGCCATGGATTTTGAAAATTCTAGAGAGAATTTTAAAAGCTTCAAGAGAATTTCAACAATTTTGAGAGCGATTTGAAAAGTTTCAATGGGAATGGGAAGAATTGGGACAAAAATTGGAAAATTTTTAAGGGACTTTGAAAAAATTCCAACTGGAATTTTAGCAATTTTTTGACGTGAAATTGTAAACATGTGGCCATGGATTTTCAAAATTCTAGAGAGAATTTTAAAAGCTTCAACAGAATTTCAACAATTTTGAGAGGGATTTGAAAAGTTTCAATGGGAATGGGAAGAATTGGGACAGAAATTGGAAAATTTTTAAGGGACTTTGAAAAAAATTCCAACTGGAATTTTAGCAATTTTTTGACGTGAAATTGTAAACATGTTGAAGTGGATTTTGAAAATTCTAGAGAGAATTTTAAAAGCTTCAAGAGAATTTCAACAATTTTGAGAGCGATTTGAAAAGTTTCAATGGGAATGGGAAGAATTGGGACAAAAATTGGAAAATTTTTAAGGGACTTTGAAAAAATTTCAACTGGAATTTTAGCAATTTTTTTACGTGAAATTGTAAACATGTTGAAGTGGATTTTGAAAATTCTAGAGAGAATTTTTAAAGCTTCAAGAGAATTTCAACAATTTTGAGAGGGATTTGAAAAGTTTCAATGGGAATGGGAAGAATTGGGACAAAAATTGGAAAATTTTTAAGGGACTTTGAAAAAATTTCAACTGGAATTTTAGCCATTTTTTGACGTGAAATTGTAAACATGTGGCCACGGATTTTGAAAATTCTAGAGAGAATTTTAAAAGCTTCAAGAGAATTTCAACAATTTTGAGAGGGATTTGAAAAGTTTCAATGGGAATGGGAAGAATTGGGACAAAAATTGGAAAATTTTTAAGGGACTTTGAAAAAATTTCAACTGGAATTTTAGCCATTTTTTGACATGAAATTGTAAACATGTGGCCATGGATTTTGAAAATTCTAGAGAGAATTTTAAAAGCTTCAAGAGAATTTCAACAATGTTGAGAGGGATTTGAAAAGTTTCAATGGGAATGGGAAGAATTGGGACAAAAATTGGAAAATTTTTAAGGGACTTTGAAAAAATTTCAACTGGAATTTTAGCCATTTTTTGACATGAAATTGTAAACATGTGGCCATGGATTTTGAAAATTCTAGAGAGAATTTTAAAAGCTTCAACAGAATTTCAACACTTTTGAGAGGGATTTGAAAAGTTTCAATGGGAATGGGAAGAATTGGGACAAAAATTGGAAAATTTTTAAGGGACTTTGAAAAAATTTCAACTGGAATTTTAGCCATTTTTTGACGTGAAATTGTAAACATATTGAAGTGGATTTTGAAAATTCTAGAGAGAATTTTAAAAGCTTCAAGAGAATTTCAACAATGTTGAGAGGGATTTGAAAATTTTCAATGGGAATGGGAAGAATTGGGACAAAAATTGGAAAATTTTTAAGGGACTTTGAAAAAATTTCAACTGGAATTTTAGCAATTTTTTTATGTGAAATTGTAAACATGTGGCCATGGATTTTGAAAATTCTAGAGAGAATTTTAAAAGCTTCAAGAGAATTTCAACAATTTTGAGAGGGATTTGAAAAGTTTCAATGGGAATGGGAAGAATTGGGACAAAAATTGGAAAATTTTTAAGGGACTTTGAAAAAATTTCAACTGGAATTTTAGCCATTTTTTGACGTGAAATTGTAAACATGTGGCCATGGATTTTGAAAATTCTAGAGAGAATTTTAAAAGCTTCAAGAGAATTTCAACAATTTTGAGAGGGATTTGAAAAGTTTCAATGGGAATGGGAAGAATTGGGACAAAAATTGGAAAATTTTTAAGGGACTTTGAAAAAATTCCAACTGGAATTTTAGCAATTTTTTGACGTGAAATTGTAAACATGTTGAAGTGGATTTTGAAAATTCTAGAGAGAATTTTAAAAGCTTCAAGAGAATTTCAACAATTTTGAGAGGGATTTGAAAAGTTTCAATGGGAATGGGAAGAATTGGGACAAAAATTGGAAAATTTTTAAGGGACTTTGAAAAAATTTCAACTGGAATTTTAGCCATTTTTTTATGTGAAATTGTAAACATGTGGACATAGATTTTGAAAATTCTAGAGAGAATTTTAAAAGCTTCAAGAGAATTTCAACAATTTTGAGAGGGATTTGAAAAGTTTCAATGGGAATGGGAAGAATTGGGACAAAAATTGGAAAATTTTTAAGGGACTTTGAAAAAATTTCAACTGGAATTTTAGCCATTTTTTGACGTGAAATTGTATACATGTGGCCATGGATTTTGAAAATTCTAGAGAGAATTTTAAAAGCTTCAAGAGAATTTCAACAATTTTGAGAGGGATTTGAAAAGTTTCAATGGGAATGGGAAGAATTGGGACAAAAATTGGAAAATTTTTAAGGGACTTTGAAAAAATTTCAACTGGAATTTTAGCAATTTTTTTACGTGAAATTGTAAACATGTTGAAGTGGATTTTGAAAATTCTAGAGAGAATTTTTAAAGCTTCAAGAGAATTTCAACAATTTTGAGAGGCATTTGAAAAGTTTCAATGGGAATGGGAAGAATTGGGACAAAAATTGGAAAATTTTTAAGGGACTTTGAAAAAATTTCAACTGGAATTTTAGCCATTTTGTTACGTGAAATTGTAAACATGTGGCCACGGATTTTGAAAATTCTAGAGAGAATTTTAAAAGCTTCAAGAGAATTTCAACAATGTTGAGAGGGATTTGAAAAGTTTCAATGGGAATGGGAAGAATTGGGACAAAAATTGGAAAATTTTTAAGGGACTTTGAAAAAATTTCAACTGGAATTTTAGCCATTTTTTGACGTGAAATTGTAAACATGTGGACATGGATTTTGAAAATTCTAGAGAGAATTTTAAAAGCTTCAAGAGAATTTCAACAATGTTGAGAGGGATTTGAAAAGTTTCAATGGGAATGGGAAGAATTGGGACAAAAATTGGAAAATTTTTAAGGGACTTTGAAAAAATTTCAACTGGAATTTTAGCCATTTTTTGACATGAAATTGTAAACATGTGGCCATGGATTTTGAAAATTCTAGAGAGAATTTTAAAAGCTTCAACAGAATTTCAACACTTTTGAGAGGGATTTGAAAAGTTTCAATGGGAATGGGAAGAATTGGGACAAAAATTGGAAAATTTTTAAGGGACTTTGAAAAAATTTCAACTGGAATTTTAGCCATTTTTTGACGTGAAATTGTAAACATGAGGCCATGGAATTTGAAAATTCTAGAGAGAATTTTAAAAGCTTCAACAGAATTTCAACAATTTTGAGAGGGATTTGAAAAGTTTCAATGGGAATGGGAAGAATTGGGACAGAAATTGGAAAATTTTAAGGGACTTTGAAAAAATTCCAACTGGAATTTTAGCAATTTTTTGACGTGAAATTGTAAACATGTTGAAGTGGATTTTGAAAATTCTAGAGAGAATTTTAAAAGCTTCAACAGAATTTCAACAATTTTGAGAGGGATTTGAAAAGTTTCAATGGGAATGGGAAGAATTGGGGCAAAAATTGGAAAATTTTTAAGGGACTTTGAAAAAATTTCAACTGGAATTTTAGCCATTTTTTGACGTGAAATTGTAAACATATTGAAGTGGATTTTGAAAATTCTAGAGAGAATTTTAAAAGCTTCAAGAGAATTTCAACAATTTTGAGAGGGATTTGAAAAGTTTCAATGGGAATGGGAAGAATTGGGACAAAAATTGGAAAATTTTTAAGGGACTTTGAAAAAATTTCAACTGGAATTTTAGCAATTTTTTATGTGAAATTGTAAACATGTGGACATGGATTTTGAAAATTCTAGCGAGAATTTTAAAAGCTTCAAGAGAATTTCAACAATTTTGAGAGGGATTTGAAAAGTTTCAATGGGAATGGGAAGAATTGGGACAAAAATTGGAAAATTTTTAAGGGACTTTGAAAAAATTTCAACTGGAATTTTAGCCATTTTTTGACATGAAATTGTAAACATGTGGCCATGGATTTTGAAAATTCTAGAGAGAATTTTAAAAGCTTCAAGAGAATTTCAACAATGTTGAGAGGGATTTGAAAAGTTTCAATGGGAATGGGAAGAATTGGGACAAAAATTGGAAAATTTTTAAGGGACTTTGAAAAAATTTCAACTGGAATTTTAGCCATTTTTTGACATGAAATTGTAAACATGTGGCCATGGATTTTGAAAATTCTAGAGAGAATTTTAAAAGCTTCAACAGAATTTCAACACTTTTGAGAGGGATTTGAAAAGTTTCAATGGGAATGGGAAGAATTGGGACAAAAATTGGAAAATTTTTAAGGGACTTTGAAAAAATTTCAACTGGAATTTTAGCCATTTTTTGACGTGAAATTGTAAACATATTGAAGTGGATTTTGAAAATTCTAGAGAGAATTTTAAAAGCTTCAAGAGAATTTCAACAATGTTGAGAGGGATTTGAAAATTTTCAATGGGAATGGGAAGAATTGGGACAAAAATTGGAAAATTTTTAAGGGACTTTGAAAAAATTTCAACTGGAATTTTAGCAATTTTTTTATGTGAAATTGTAAACATGTGGCCATGGATTTTGAAAATTCTAGAGAGAATTTTAAAAGCTTCAAGAGAATTTCAACAATTTTGAGAGGGATTTGAAAAGTTTCAATGGGAATGGGAAGAATTGGGACAAAAATTGGAAAATTTTTAAGGGACTTTGAAAAAATTTCAACTGGAATTTTAGCCATTTTTTGACGTGAAATTGTAAACATGTGGCCATGGATTTTGAAAATTCTAGAGAGAATTTTAAAAGCTTCAAGAGAATTTCAACAATTTTGAGAGGGATTTGAAAAGTTTCAATGGGAATGGGAAGAATTGGGACAAAAATTGGAAAATTTTTAAGGGACTTTGAAAAATTCCAACTGGAATTTTAGCAATTTTTTGACGTGAAATTGTAAACATGTTGAAGTGGATTTTGAAAATTCTAGAGAGAATTTTAAAAGCTTCAAGAGAATTTCAACAATTTTGAGAGGGATTTGAAAAGTTTCAATGGGAATGGGAAGAATTGGGACAAAAATTGGAAAATTTTTAAGGGACTTTGAAAAAATTTCAACTGGAATTTTAGCCATTTTTTTATGTGAAATTGTAAACATGTGGACATAGATTTTGAAAATTCTAGAGAGAATTTTAAAAGCTTCAAGAGAATTTCAACAATTTTGAGAGGGATTTGAAAAGTTTCAATGGGAATGGGAAGAATTGGGACAAAAATTGGAAAATTTTTAAGGGACTTTGAAAAAATTTCAACTGGAATTTTAGCCATTTTTTGACGTGAAATTGTATACATGTGGCCATGGATTTTGAAAATTCTAGAGAGAATTTTAAAAGCTTCAAGAGAATTTCAACAATTTTGAGAGGGATTTGAAAAGTTTCAATGGGAATGGGAAGAATTGGGACAAAAATTGGAAAATTTTTAAGGGACTTTGAAAAAATTTCAACTGGAATTTTAGCAATTTTTTTACGTGAAATTGTAAACATGTTGAAGTGGATTTTGAAAATTCTAGAGAGAATTTTAAAAGCTTCAACAGAATTTCAACACTTTTGAGAGGGATTTGAAAAGTTTCAATGGGAATGGGAAGAATTGGGACAAAAATTGGAAAATTTTTAAGGGACTTTGAAAAAATTTCAACTGGAATTTTAGCCATTTTTTGACGTGAAATTGTAAACATGAGGCCATGGAATTTGAAAATTCTAGAGAGAATTTTAAAAGCTTCAACAGAATTTCAACAATTTTGAGAGGGATTTGAAAAGTTTCAATGGGAATGGGAAGAATTGGGACAGAAATTGGAAAATTTTAAGGGACTTTGAAAAAATTCCAACTGGAATTTTAGCAATTTTTTGACGTGAAATTGTAAACATGTTGAAGTGGATTTTGAAAATTCTAGAGAGAATTTTAAAAGCTTCAACAGAATTTCAACAATTTTGAGAGGGATTTGAAAAGTTTCAATGGGAATGGGAAGAATTGGGGCAAAAATTGGAAAATTTTTAAGGGACTTTGAAAAAATTTCAACTGGAATTTTAGCCATTTTTTGACGTGAAATTGTAAACATATTGAAGTGGATTTTGAAAATTCTAGAGAGAATTTTAAAAGCTTCAAGAGAATTTCAACAATTTTGAGAGGGATTTGAAAAGTTTCAATGGGAATGGGAAGAATTGGGACAAAAATTGGAAAATTTTTAAGGGACTTTGAAAAAATTTCAACTGGAATTTTAGCAATTTTTTATGTGAAATTGTAAACATGTGGACATGGATTTTGAAAATTCTAGCGAGAATTTTAAAAGCTTCAAGAGAATTTCAACAATTTTGAGAGGGATTTGAAAAGTTTCAATGGGAATGGGAAGAATTGGGACAAAAATTGGAAAATTTTTAAGGGACTTTGAAAAAATTTCAACTGGAATTTTAGCCATTTTTTGACATGAAATTGTAAACATGTGGCCATGGATTTTGAAAATTCTAGAGAGAATTTTAAAAGCTTCAAGAGAATTTCAACAATGTTGAGAGGGATTTGAAAAGTTTCAATGGGAATGGGAAGAATTGGGACAAAAATTGGAAAATTTTTAAGGGACTTTGAAAAAATTTCAACTGGAATTTTAGCCATTTTTTGACATGAAATTGTAAACATGTGGCCATGGATTTTGAAAATTCTAGAGAGAATTTTAAAAGCTTCAACAGAATTTCAACACTTTTGAGAGGGATTTGAAAAGTTTCAATGGGAATGGGAAGAATTGGGACAAAAATTGGAAAATTTTTAAGGGACTTTGAAAAAATTTCAACTGGAATTTTAGCCATTTTTTGACGTGAAATTGTAAACATATTGAAGTGGATTTTGAAAATTCTAGAGAGAATTTTAAAAGCTTCAAGAGAATTTCAACAATGTTGAGAGGGATTTGAAAATTTTCAATGGGAATGGGAAGAATTGGGACAAAAATTGGAAAATTTTTAAGGGACTTTGAAAAAATTTCAACTGGAATTTTAGCAATTTTTTTATGTGAAATTGTAAACATGTGGCCATGGATTTTGAAAATTCTAGAGAGAATTTTAAAAGCTTCAAGAGAATTTCAACAATTTTGAGAGGGATTTGAAAAGTTTCAATGGGAATGGGAAGAATTGGGACAAAAATTGGAAAATTTTTAAGGGACTTTGAAAAAATTTCAACTGGAATTTTAGCCATTTTTTGACGTGAAATTGTAAACATGTGGCCATGGATTTTGAAAATTCTAGAGAGAATTTTAAAAGCTTCAAGAGAATTTCAACAATTTTGAGAGGGATTTGAAAAGTTTCAATGGGAATGGGAAGAATTGGGACAAAAATTGGAAAATTTTTAAGGGACTTTGAAAAAATTCCAACTGGAATTTTAGCAATTTTTTGACGTGAAATTGTAAACATGTTGAAGTGGATTTTGAAAATTCTAGAGAGAATTTTAAAAGCTTCAAGAGAATTTCAACAATTTTGAGAGGGATTTGAAAAGTTTCAATGGGAATGGGAAGAATTGGGACAAAAATTGGAAAATTTTTAAGGGACTTTGAAAAAATTTCAACTGGAATTTTAGCCATTTTTTTATGTGAAATTGTAAACATGTGGACATAGATTTTGAAAATTCTAGAGAGAATTTTAAAAGCTTCAAGAGAATTTCAACAATTTTGAGAGGGATTTGAAAAGTTTCAATGGGAATGGGAAGAATTGGGACAAAAATTGGAAAATTTTTAAGGGACTTTGAAAAAATTTCAACTGGAATTTTAGCCATTTTTTGACGTGAAATTGTATACATGTGGCCATGGATTTTGAAAATTCTAGAGAGAATTTTAAAAGCTTCAAGAGAATTTCAACAATTTTGAGAGGGATTTGAAAAGTTTCAATGGGAATGGGAAGAATTGGGACAAAAATTGGAAAATTTTTAAGGGACTTTGAAAAAATTTCAACTGGAATTTTAGCAATTTTTTTACGTGAAATTGTAAACATGTTGAAGTGGATTTTGAAAATTCTAGAGAGAATTTTTAAAGCTTCAAGAGAATTTCAACAATTTTGAGAGGCATTTGAAAAGTTTCAATGGGAATGGGAAGAATTGGGACAAAAATTGGAAAATTTTTAAGGGACTTTGAAAAAATTTCAACTGGAATTTTAGCCATTTTGTTACGTGAAATTGTAAACATGTGGCCACGGATTTTGAAAATTCTAGAGAGAATTTTAAAAGCTTCAAGAGAATTTCAACAATGTTGAGAGGGATTTGAAAAGTTTCAATGGGAATGGGAAGAATTGGGACAAAAATTGGAAAATTTTTAAGGGACTTTGAAAAAATTTCAACTGGAATTTTAGCCATTTTTTGACGTGAAATTGTAAACATGTGGACATGGATTTTGAAAATTCTAGAGAGAATTTTAAAAGCTTCAAGAGAATTTCAACAATGTTGAGAGGGATTTGAAAAGTTTCAATGGGAATGGGAAGAATTGGGACAAAAATTGGAAAATTTTTAAGGGACTTTGAAAAAATTTCAACTGGAATTTTAGCCATTTTTTGACATGAAATTGTAAACATGTGGCCATGGATTTTGAAAATTCTAGAGAGAATTTTAAAAGCTTCAACAGAATTTCAACACTTTTGAGAGGGATTTGAAAAGTTTCAATGGGAATGGGAAGAATTGGGACAAAAATTGGAAAATTTTTAAGGGACTTTGAAAAAATTTCAACTGGAATTTTAGCCATTTTTTGACGTGAAATTGTAAACATGAGGCCATGGAATTTGAAAATTCTAGAGAGAATTTTAAAAGCTTCAACAGAATTTCAACAATTTTGAGAGGGATTTGAAAAGTTTCAATGGGAATGGGAAGAATTGGGACAGAAATTGGAAAATTTTAAGGGACTTTGAAAAAATTCCAACTGGAATTTTAGCAATTTTTTGACGTGAAATTGTAAACATGTTGAAGTGGATTTTGAAAATTCTAGAGAGAATTTTAAAAGCTTCAACAGAATTTCAACAATTTTGAGAGGGATTTGAAAAGTTTCAATGGGAATGGGAAGAATTGGGGCAAAAATTGGAAAATTTTTAAGGGACTTTGAAAAAATTTCAACTGGAATTTTAGCCATTTTTTGACGTGAAATTGTAAACATATTGAAGTGGATTTTGAAAATTCTAGAGAGAATTTTAAAAGCTTCAAGAGAATTTCAACAATTTTGAGAGGGATTTGAAAAGTTTCAATGGGAATGGGAAGAATTGGGACAAAAATTGGAAAATTTTTAAGGGACTTTGAAAAAATTTCAACTGGAATTTTAGCAATTTTTTATGTGAAATTGTAAACATGTGGACATGGATTTTGAAAATTCTAGCGAGAATTTTAAAAGCTTCAAGAGAATTTCAACAATTTTGAGAGGGATTTGAAAAGTTTCAATGGGAATGGGAAGAATTGGGACAAAAATTGGAAAATTTTTAAGGGACTTTGAAAAATTTTAACTGGAATTTTAGCCATTTTTTGACGTGAAATTGTAAACATGTGGCCATGGATTTTGAAAATTCTAGAGAGAATTTTAAAAGCTTCAAGAGAATTTCAACAATTTTGAGAGCGATTTGAAAAGTTTCAATGGGAATGGGAAGAATTGGGACAAAAATTGGAAAATTTTTAAGGGACTTTGAAAAAATTCCAACTGGAATTTTAGCCATTTTTTGACGTGAAATTGTAAACATGTTGAAGTGGATTTTGAAAATTCTAGAGAGAATTTTTAAAGCTTCAAGAGAATTTCAACAATTTTGAGAGGGATTTGAAAAGTTTCAATGGGAATGGGAAGAATTGGGACAAAAATTGGAAAATTTTTAAGGGACTTTGAAAAAATTTCAACTGGAATTTTAGCCATTTTGTTACGTGAAATTGTAAACATGTGGCCACGGATTTTGAAAATTCTAGAGAGAATTTTAAAAGCTTCAACAGAATTTCAACAATTTTGAGAGGGATTTGAAAAGTTTCAATGGGAATGGGAAGAATTGGGACAAAAATTGGAAAATTTTTAAGGGACTTTGAAAAAATTTCAACTGGAATTTTAGCCATTTTTTGACGTGAAATTGTAAACATGTGGACATGGATTTTGAAAATTCTAGAGAGAA
Source organism: Streptopelia decaocto (assembly GCF_964273445.1). Lineage (NCBI taxonomy): Eukaryota > Metazoa > Chordata > Aves > Columbiformes > Columbidae > Streptopelia > Streptopelia decaocto. The sequence continues at coordinate 45,126 of NW_028115755.1, forward strand.
TTTTAAAAGCTTCAAGAGAATTTCAACAATGTTGAGAGGGATTTGAAAAGTTTCAATGGGAATGGGAAGAATTGGGACAAAAATTGGAAAATTTTTAAGGGACTTTGAAAAAATTTCAACTGGAATTTTAGCCATTTTTTGACATGAAATTGTAAACATGTGGCCATGGATTTTGAAAATTCTAGAGAGAATTTTAAAAGCTTCAACAGAATTTCAACACTTTTGAGAGGGATTTGAAAAGTTTCAATGGGAATGGGAAGAATTGGGACAAAAATTGGAAAATTTTTAAGGGACTTTGAAAAAATTTCAACTGGAATTTTAGCCATTTTTTGACGTGAAATTGTAAACATATTGAAGTGGATTTTGAAAATTCTAGAGAGAATTTTAAAAGCTTCAAGAGAATTTCAACAATTTTGAGAGGGATTTGAAAATTTTCAATGGGAATGGGAAGAATTGGGACAAAAATTGGAAAATTTTTAAGGGACTTTGAAAAAATTTCAACTGGAATTTTAGCAATTTTTTGACGTGAAATTGTAAACATGTGGACATGGATTTTGAAAATTCTAGAGAGAATTTTAAAAGCTTCAAGAGAATTTCAACAATTTTGAGAGGGATTTGAAAAGTTTCAATGGGAATGGGAAGAATTGGGACAAAAATTGGAAAATTTTTAAGGGACTTTGAAAAAATTTCAACTGGAATTTTAGCCATTTTTTGACGTGAAATTGTAAACATGTGGCCATGGATTTTGAAAATTCTAGAGAGAATTTTAAAAGCTTCAAGAGAATTTCAACAATTTTGAGAGCGATTTGAAAAGTTTCAATGGGAATGGGAAGAATTGGGACAAAAATTGGAAAATTTTTAAGGGACTTTGAAAAAATTCCAACTGGAATTTTAGCAATTTTTTGACGTGAAATTGTAAACATGTGGCCATGGATTTTCAAAATTCTAGAGAGAATTTTAAAAGCTTCAACAGAATTTCAACAATTTTGAGAGGGATTTGAAAAGTTTCAATGGGAATGGGAAGAATTGGGACAGAAATTGGAAAATTTTTAAGGGACTTTGAAAAAATTCCAACTGGAATTTTAGCAATTTTTTGACGTGAAATTGTAAACATGTTGAAGTGGATTTTGAAAATTCTAGAGAGAATTTTAAAAGCTTCAAGAGAATTTCAACAATTTTGAGAGCGATTTGAAAAGTTTCAATGGGAATGGGAAGAATTGGGACAAAAATTGGAAAATTTTTAAGGGACTTTGAAAAAATTTCAACTGGAATTTTAGCAATTTTTTTACGTGAAATTGTAAACATGTTGAAGTGGATTTTGAAAATTCTAGAGAGAATTTTTAAAGCTTCAAGAGAATTTCAACAATTTTGAGAGGGATTTGAAAAGTTTCAATGGGAATGGGAAGAATTGGGACAAAAATTGGAAAATTTTTAAGGGACTTTGAAAAAATTTCAACTGGAATTTTAGCCATTTTTTGACGTGAAATTGTAAACATGTGGCCACGGATTTTGAAAATTCTAGAGAGAATTTTAAAAGCTTCAAGAGAATTTCAACAATTTTGAGAGGGATTTGAAAAGTTTCAATGGGAATGGGAAGAATTGGGACAAAAATTGGAAAATTTTTAAGGGACTTTGAAAAAATTTCAACTGGAATTTTAGCCATTTTTTGACATGAAATTGTAAACATGTGGCCATGGATTTTGAAAATTCTAGAGAGAATTTTAAAAGCTTCAAGAGAATTTCAACAATGTTGAGAGGGATTTGAAAAGTTTCAATGGGAATGGGAAGAATTGGGACAAAAATTGGAAAATTTTTAAGGGACTTTGAAAAAATTTCAACTGGAATTTTAGCCATTTTTTGACATGAAATTGTAAACATGTGGCCATGGATTTTGAAAATTCTAGAGAGAATTTTAAAAGCTTCAACAGAATTTCAACACTTTTGAGAGGGATTTGAAAAGTTTCAATGGGAATGGGAAGAATTGGGACAAAAATTGGAAAATTTTTAAGGGACTTTGAAAAAATTTCAACTGGAATTTTAGCCATTTTTTGACGTGAAATTGTAAACATATTGAAGTGGATTTTGAAAATTCTAGAGAGAATTTTAAAAGCTTCAAGAGAATTTCAACAATGTTGAGAGGGATTTGAAAATTTTCAATGGGAATGGGAAGAATTGGGACAAAAATTGGAAAATTTTTAAGGGACTTTGAAAAAATTTCAACTGGAATTTTAGCAATTTTTTTATGTGAAATTGTAAACATGTGGCCATGGATTTTGAAAATTCTAGAGAGAATTTTAAAAGCTTCAAGAGAATTTCAACAATTTTGAGAGGGATTTGAAAAGTTTCAATGGGAATGGGAAGAATTGGGACAAAAATTGGAAAATTTTTAAGGGACTTTGAAAAAATTTCAACTGGAATTTTAGCCATTTTTTGACGTGAAATTGTAAACATGTGGCCATGGATTTTGAAAATTCTAGAGAGAATTTTAAAAGCTTCAAGAGAATTTCAACAATTTTGAGAGGGATTTGAAAAGTTTCAATGGGAATGGGAAGAATTGGGACAAAAATTGGAAAATTTTTAAGGGACTTTGAAAAAATTCCAACTGGAATTTTAGCAATTTTTTGACGTGAAATTGTAAACATGTTGAAGTGGATTTTGAAAATTCTAGAGAGAATTTTAAAAGCTTCAAGAGAATTTCAACAATTTTGAGAGGGATTTGAAAAGTTTCAATGGGAATGGAAGAATTGGGACAAAAATTGGAAAATTTTTAAGGGACTTTGAAAAAATTTCAACTGGAATTTTAGCCATTTTTTTATGTGAAATTGTAAACATGTGGACATAGATTTTGAAAATTCTAGAGAGAATTTTAAAAGCTTCAAGAGAATTTCAACAATTTTGAGAGGGATTTGAAAAGTTTCAATGGGAATGGGAAGAATTGGGACAAAAATTGGAAAATTTTTAAGGGACTTTGAAAAAATTTCAACTGGAATTTTAGCCATTTTTTGACGTGAAATTGTATACATGTGGCCATGGATTTTGAAAATTCTAGAGAGAATTTTAAAAGCTTCAAGAGAATTTCAACAATTTTGAGAGGGATTTGAAAAGTTTCAATGGGAATGGGAAGAATTGGGACAAAAATTGGAAAATTTTTAAGGGACTTTGAAAAAATTTCAACTGGAATTTTAGCAATTTTTTTACGTGAAATTGTAAACATGTTGAAGTGGATTTTGAAAATTCTAGAGAGAATTTTTAAAGCTTCAAGAGAATTTCAACAATTTTGAGAGGCATTTGAAAAGTTTCAATGGGAATGGGAAGAATTGGGACAAAAATTGGAAAATTTTTAAGGGACTTTGAAAAAATTTCAACTGGAATTTTAGCCATTTTGTTACGTGAAATTGTAAACATGTTGAAGTGGATTTTGAAAATTCTAGAGAGAATTTTAAAAGCTTCAAGAGAATTTCAACAATGTTGAGAGGGATTTGAAAAGTTTCAATGGGAATGGGAAGAATTGGGACAAAAATTGGAAAATTTTTAAGGGACTTTGAAAAAATTTCAACTGGAATTTTAGCCATTTTTTGACGTGAAATTGTAAACATGTGGACATGGATTTTGAAAATTCTAGAGAGAATTTTAAAAGCTTCAAGAGAATTTCAACAATGTTGAGAGGGATTTGAAAAGTTTCAATGGGAATGGGAAGAATTGGGACAAAAATTGGAAAATTTTTAAGGGACTTTGAAAAAATTTCAACTGGAATTTTAGCCATTTTTTGACATGAAATTGTAAACATGTGGCCATGGATTTTGAAAATTCTAGAGAGAATTTTAAAAGCTTCAACAGAATTTCAACACTTTTGAGAGGGATTTGAAAAGTTTCAATGGGAATGGGAAGAATTGGGACAAAAATTGGAAAATTTTTAAGGGACTTTGAAAAAATTTCAACTGGAATTTTAGCCATTTTTTGACGTGAAATTGTAAACATGAGGCCATGGAATTTGAAAATTCTAGAGAGAATTTTAAAAGCTTCAACAGAATTTCAACAATTTTGAGAGGGATTTGAAAAGTTTCAATGGGAATGGGAAGAATTGGGACAAAAATTGGAAAATTTTTAAGGGACTTTGAAAAAATTTCAACTGGAATTTTAGCCATTTTTTTATGTGAAATTGTAAACATGTGGACATGGATTTTGAAAATTCTAGAGAGAATTTTAAAAGCTTCAAGAGAATTTCAACAATTTTGAGAGGGATTTGAAAAGTTTCAATGGGAATGGGAAGAATTGGGACAAAAATTGGAAAATTTTTAAGGGACTTTGAAAAAATTTCAACTGGAATTTTAGCCATTTTGTTACGTGAAATTGTAAACATGTGGCCACGGATTTTGAAAATTCTAGAGAGAATTTTAAAAGCTTCAACAGAATTTCAACACTTTTGAGAGGGATTTGAAAAGTTTCAATGGGAATGGGAAGAATTGGGACAAAAATTGGAAAATTTTTAAGGGACTTTGAAAAAATTTCAACTGGAATTTTAGCCATTTTTTGACGTGAAATTGTAAACATGTGGCCATGGATTTTGAAAATTCTAGAGAGAATTTTAAAAGCTTCAAGAGAATTTCAACAATGTTGAGAGGGATTTGAAAAGTTTCAATGGGAATGGGAAGAATTGGGACAAAAATTGGAAAATTTTTAAGGGACTTTGAAAAAATTTCAACTGGAATTTTAGCCATTTTTTGACGTGAAATTGTAAACATGTGGACATGGATTTTGAAAATTCTAGAGAGAATTTTAAAAGCTTCAAGAGAATTTCAACAATGTTGAGAGGGATTTGAAAAGTTTCAATGGGAATGGGAAGAATTGGGACAAAAATTGGAAAATTTTTAAGGGACTTTGAAAAAATTTCAACTGGAATTTTAGCCATTTTTTGACATGAAATTGTAAACATGTGGCCATGGATTTTGAAAATTCTAGAGAGAATTTTAAAAGCTTCAACAGAATTTCAACACTTTTGAGAGGGATTTGAAAAGTTTCAATGGGAATGGGAAGAATTGGGACAAAAATTGGAAAATTTTTAAGGGACTTTGAAAAAATTTCAACTGGAATTTTAGCCATTTTTGACGTGAAATTGTAAACATGAGGCCATGGAATTTGAAAATTCTAGAGAGAATTTTAAAAGCTTCAACAGAATTTCAACAATTTTGAGAGGGATTTGAAAAGTTTCAATGGGAATGGGAAGAATTGGGACAAAAATTGGAAAATTTTTAAGGGACTTTGAAAAAATTTCAACTTGAATTTTAGCCATTTTTTTATGTGAAATTGTAAACATGTGGACATGGATTTTGAAAATTCTAGAGAGAATTTTAAAAGCTTCAAGAGAATTTCAACAATTTTGAGAGGGATTTGAAAAGTTTCAATGGGAATGGGAAGAATTGGGACAAAAATTGGAAAATTTTTAAGGGACTTTGAAAAATTTCAACTGGAATTTTAGCCATTTTGTTACGTGAAATTGTAAACATGTGGCCACGGATTTTGAAAATTCTAGAGAGAATTTTAAAAGCTTCAACAGAATTTCAACACTTTTGAGAGGGATTTGAAAAGTTTCAATGGGAATGGGAAGAATTGGGACAAAAATTGGAAAATTTTTAAGGGACTTTGAAAAAATTCCAACTGGAATTTTAGCAACTTTTTGACGTGAAATTGTAAACATGTGGCCATGGATTTTGAAAATTCTAGAGAGAATTTTAAAAGCTTCAACAGAATTTCAACAATTTTGAGAGGGATTTGAAAAGTTTCAATGGGAATGGGAAGAATTGGGACAGAAATTGGAAAATTTTTAAGGGACTTTGAAAAAATTTCAACTGGAATTTTAGCAATTTTTTGACGTGAAATTGTAAACATGTGGCCATGGATTTTGAAAATTCTAGAGAGAATTTTAAAAGCTTCAAGAGAATTTCAACAATTTTGAGAGGGATTTGAAAAGTTTCAATGGGAATGGGAAGAATTGGGACAAAAATTGGAAAATTTTTAAGGGACTTTGAAAAAATTTCAACTGGAATTTTAGCCATTTTTTGACGTGAAATTGTAAACATGTGGACATGGATTTTGAAAATTCTAGAGAGAATTTTAAAAGCTTCAAGAGAATTTCAACAATGTTGAGAGGGATTTGAAAAGTTTCAATGGGAATGGGAAGAATTGGGACAAAAATTGGAAAATTTTTAAGGGACTTTGAAAAAATTTCAACTGGAATTTTAGCAATTTTTGGACGTGAAATTGTAAACATGTGGACGTGGATTTTGAAAATTCTAGAGAGAATTTTAAAAGCTTCAAGAGAATTTCAACAATTGTGAGAGGGATTTGAAAAGTTTCAATGGGAATGGGAAGAATTGGGACAGAAATTGGAAAATTTTTAAGGGACTTTGAAAAAATTCCAACTGGAATTTTAGCAATTTTTTGACGTGAAATTGTAAACATGTTGAAGTGGATTTTGAAAATTCTAGAGAGAATTTTAAAAGCTTCAAGAGAATTTCAACAATTTTGAGAGCGATTTGAAAAGTTTCAATGGGAATGGGAAGAATTGGGACAAAAATTGGAAAATTTTTAAGGGACTTTGAAAAAATTTCAACTGGAATTTTAGCAATTTTTTTACGTGAAATTGTAAACATGTTGAAGTGGATTTTGAAAATTCTAGAGAGAATTTTTAAAGCTTCAAGAGAATTTCAACAATTTTGAGAGGGATTTGAAAAGTTTCAATGGGAATGGGAAGAATTGGGACAAAAATTGGAAAATTTTTAAGGGACTTTGAAAAAATTTCAACTGGAATTTTAGCCATTTTTTGACGTGAAATTGTAAACATGTGGCCACGGATTTTGAAAATTCTAGAGAGAATTTTAAAAGCTTCAAGAGAATTTCAACAATTTTGAGAGGGATTTGAAAAGTTTCAATGGGAATGGGAAGAATTGGGACAAAAATTGGAAAATTTTTAAGGGACTTTGAAAAAATTTCAACTGGAATTTTAGCCATTTTTTGACATGAAATTGTAAACATGTGGCCATGGATTTTGAAAATTCTAGAGAGAATTTTAAAAGCTTCAAGAGAATTTCAACAATGTTGAGAGGGATTTGAAAAGTTTCAATGGGAATGGGAAGAATTGGGACAAAAATTGGAAAATTTTTAAGGGACTTTGAAAAAATTTCAACTGGAATTTTAGCCATTTTTTGACATGAAATTGTAAACATGTGGCCATGGATTTTGAAAATTCTAGAGAGAATTTTAAAAGCTTCAACAGAATTTCAACACTTTTGAGAGGGATTTGAAAAGTTTCAATGGGAATGGGAAGAATTGGGACAAAAATTGGAAAATTTTTAAGGGACTTTGAAAAAATTTCAACTGGAATTTTAGCCATTTTTTGACGTGAAATTGTAAACATATTGAAGTGGATTTTGAAAATTCTAGAGAGAATTTTAAAAGCTTCAAGAGAATTTCAACAATGTTGAGAGGGATTTGAAAATTTTCAATGGGAATGGGAAGAATTGGGACAAAAATTGGAAAATTTTTAAGGGACTTTGAAAAAATTTCAACTGGAATTTTAGCAATTTTTTTATGTGAAATTGTAAACATGTGGCCATGGATTTTGAAAATTCTAGAGAGAATTTTAAAAGCTTCAAGAGAATTTCAACAATTTTGAGAGGGATTTGAAAAGTTTCAATGGGAATGGGAAGAATTGGGACAAAAATTGGAAAATTTTTAAGGGACTTTGAAAAAATTTCAACTGGAATTTTAGCCATTTTTTGACGTGAAATTGTAAACATGTGGCCATGGATTTTGAAAATTCTAGAGAGAATTTTAAAAGCTTCAAGAGAATTTCAACAATTTTGAGAGGGATTTGAAAAGTTTCAATGGGAATGGGAAGAATTGGGACAAAAATTGGAAAATTTTTAAGGGACTTTGAAAAAATTCCAACTGGAATTTTAGCAATTTTTTGACGTGAAATTGTAAACATGTTGAAGTGGATTTTGAAAATTCTAGAGAGAATTTTAAAAGCTTCAAGAGAATTTCAACAATTTTGAGAGGGATTTGAAAAGTTTCAATGGGAATGGGAAGAATTGGGACAAAAATTGGAAAATTTTTAAGGGACTTTGAAAAAATTTCAACTGGAATTTTAGCCATTTTTTTATGTGAAATTGTAAACATGTGGACATAGATTTTGAAAATTCTAGAGAGAATTTTAAAAGCTTCAAGAGAATTTCAAAAATTTTGAGAGGGATTTGAAAAGTTTCAATGGGAATGGGAAGAATTGGGACAAAAATTGGAAAATTTTTAAGGGACTTTGAAAAAATTTCAACTGGAATTTTAGCCATTTTTTGACGTGAAATTGTATACATGTGGCCATGGATTTTGAAAATTCTAGAGAGAATTTTAAAAGCTTCAAGAGAATTTCAACAATTTTGAGAGGGATTTGAAAAGTTTCAATGGGAATGGGAAGAATTGGGACAAAAATTGGAAAATTTTTAAGGGACTTTGAAAAAATTTCAACTGGAATTTTAGCAATTTTTTTACGTGAAATTGTAAACATGTTGAAGTGGATTTTGAAAATTCTAGAGAGAATTTTTAAAGCTTCAAGAGAATTTCAACAATTTTGAGAGGCATTTGAAAAGTTTCAATGGGAATGGGAAGAATTGGGACAAAAATTGGAAAATTTTTAAGGGACTTTGAAAAAATTTCAACTGGAATTTTAGCCATTTTGTTACGTGAAATTGTAAACATGTGGCCACGGATTTTGAAAATTCTAGAGAGAATTTTAAAAGCTTCAAGAGAATTTCAACAATGTTGAGAGGGATTTGAAAAGTTTCAATGGGAATGGGAAGAATTGGGACAAAAATTGGAAAATTTTTAAGGGACTTTGAAAAAATTTCAACTGGAATTTTAGCCATTTTTTGACGTGAAATTGTAAACATGTGGACATGGATTTTGAAAATTCTAGAGAGAATTTTAAAAGCTTCAAGAGAATTTCAACAATGTTGAGAGGGATTTGAAAAGTTTCAATGGGAATGGGAAGAATTGGGACAAAAATTGGAAAATTTTTAAGGGACTTTGAAAAAATTTCAACTGGAATTTTAGCCATTTTTTGACATGAAATTGTAAACATGTGGCCATGGATTTTGAAAATTCTAGAGAGAATTTTAAAAGCTTCAACAGAATTTCAACACTTTTGAGAGGGATTTGAAAAGTTTCAATGGGAATGGGAAGAATTGGGACAAAAATTGGAAAATTTTTAAGGGACTTTGAAAAAATTTCAACTGGAATTTTAGCCATTTTTTGACGTGAAATTGTAAACATGAGGCCATGGAATTTGAAAATTCTAGAGAGAATTTTAAAAGCTTCAACAGAATTTCAACAATTTTGAGAGGGATTTGAAAAGTTTCAATGGGAATGGGAAGAATTGGGACAAAAATTGGAAAATTTTTAAGGGACTTTGAAAAAATTTCAACTTGAATTTTAGCCATTTTTTTATGTGAAATTGTAAACATGTGGACATGGATTTTGAAAATTCTAGAGAGAATTTTAAAAGCTTCAAGAGAATTTCAACAATTTTGAGAGGGATTTGAAAAGTTTCAATGGGAATGGGAAGAATTGGGACAAAAATTGGAAAATTTTTAAGGGACTTTGAAAAAATTTCAACTGGAATTTTAGCCATTTTGTTACGTGAAATTGTAAACATGTGGCCACGGATTTTGAAAATTCTAGAGAGAATTTTAAAAGCTTCAACAGAATTTCAACACTTTTGAGAGGGATTTGAAAAGTTTCAATGGGAATGGGAAGAATTGGGACAAAAATTGGAAAATTTTTAAGGGACTTTGAAAAAATTTCAACTGGAATTTTAGCCATTTTTTGACGTGAAATTGTAAACATGTGGCCATGGATTTTGAAAATTCTAGAGAGAATTTTAAAAGCTTCAAGAGAATTTCAACAATGTTGAGAGGGATTTGAAAAGTTTCAATGGGAATGGGAAGAATTGGGACAAAAATTGGAAAATTTTTAAGGGACTTTGAAAAAATTTCAACTGGAATTTTAGCCATTTTTTGACGTGAAATTGTAAACATGTGGCCATGGATTTTGAAAATTCTAGAGAGAATTTTAAAAGCTTCAAGAGAATTTCAACAATGTTGAGAGGGATTTGAAAAGTTTCAATGGGAATGGGAAGAATTGGGACAAAAATTGGAAAATTTTTAAGGGACTTTGAAAAAATTTCAACTGGAATTTTAGCCATTTTTTGACATGAAATTGTAAACATGTGGCCATGGATTTTGAAAATTCTAGAGAGAATTTTAAAAGCTTCAACAGAATTTCAACACTTTTGAGAGGGATTTGAAAAGTTTCAATGGGAATGGGAAGAATTGGGACAAAAATTGGAAAATTTTTAAGGGACTTTGAAAAAATTTCAACTGGAATTTTAGCCATTTTTTGACGTGAAATTGTAAACATGAGGCCATGGAATTTGAAAATTCTAGAGAGAATTTTAAAAGCTTCAACAGAATTTCAACAATTTTGAGAGGGATTTGAAAAGTTTCAATGGGAATGGGAAGAATTGGGACAAAAATTGGAAAATTTTTAAGGGACTTTGAAAAAATTTCAACTTGAATTTTAGCCATTTTTTTATGTGAAATTGTAAACATGTGGACATGGATTTTGAAAATTCTAGAGAGAATTTTAAAAGCTTCAAGAGAATTTCAACAATTTTGAGAGGGATTTGAAAAGTTTCAATGGGAATGGGAAGAATTGGGACAAAAATTGGAAAATTTTTAAGGGACTTTGAAAAAATTTCAACTGGAATTTTAGCCATTTTGTTACGTGAAATTGTAAACATGTGGCCACGGATTTTGAAAATTCTAGAGAGAATTTTAAAAGCTTCAACAGAATTTCAACACTTTTGAGAGGGATTTGAAAAGTTTCAATGGGAATGGGAAGAATTGGGACAAAAATTGGAAAATTTTTAAGGGACTTTGAAAAAATTCCAACTGGAATTTTAGCAACTTTTTGACGTGAAATTGTAAACATGTGGCCATGGATTTTGAAAATTCTAGAGAGAATTTTAAAAGCTTCAACAGAATTTCAACAATTTTGAGAGGGATTTGAAAAGTTTCAATGGGAATGGGAAGAATTGGGACAGAAATTGGAAAATTTTTAAGGGACTTTGAAAAAATTTCAACTGGAATTTTAGCAATTTTTTGACGTGAAATTGTAAACATGTGGCCATGGATTTTGAAAATTCTAGAGAGAATTTTAAAAGCTTCAAGAGAATTTCAACAATTTTGAGAGGGATTTGAAAAGTTTCAATGGGAATGGGAAGAATTGGGACAAAAATTGGAAAATTTTTAAGGGACTTTGAAAAAATTTCAACTGGAATTTTAGCCATTTTTTGACGTGAAATTGTAAACATGTGGACATGGATTTTGAAAATTCTAGAGAGAATTTTAAAAGCTTCAAGAGAATTTCAACAATGTTGAGAGGGATTTGAAAAGTTTCAATGGGAATGGGAAGAATTGGGACAAAAATTGGAAAATTTTTAAGGGACTTTGAAAAAATTTCAACTGGAATTTTAGCAATTTTTGGACGTGAAATTGTAAACATGTGGACGTGGATTTTGAAAATTCTAGAGAGAATTTTAAAAGCTTCAAGAGAATTTCAACAATTGTGAGAGGGATTTGAAAAGTTTCAATGGGAATGGGAAGAATTGGGACAGAAATTGGAAAATTTTTAAGGGACTTTGAAAAAATTTCAACTGGAATTTTAGCCATTTTTTGACGTGAAATTGTAAACATGTGGCCATGGATTTTGAAAATTCTAGAGAGAATTTTAAAAGCTTCAACAGAATTTCAACAATTTTGAGAGGGATTTGAAAAGTTTCAATGGGAATGGGAAGAATTGGGACAGAAATTGGAAAATTTTTAAGGGACTTTGAAAAAATTTCAACTGGAATTTTAGCCATTTTTTGACGTGAAATTGTAAACATGTGGCCATGGATTTTGAAAATTCTAGAGAGAATTTTAAAAGCTTCAACAGAATTTCAACAATTTTGAGAGGGATTTGAAAAGTTTCAATGGGAATGGGAAGAATTGGGACAAAAATTGGAAAATTTTTAAGGGACTTTGAAAAAATTTCAACTGGAATTTTAGCCATTTTTTGACGTGAAATTGTAAACATGTGGACATGGATTTTGAAAATTCTAGAGAGAATTTTAAAAGCTTCAAGAGAATTTCAACAATTTTGAGAGGGATTTGAAAAGTTTCAATGGGAATGGGAAGAATTGGGACAAAAATTGGAAAATTTTTAAGGGACTTTGAAAAAATTTCAACTGGAATTTTAGCAATTTTTGGACGTGAAATTGTAAACATGTTGAAGTGGATTTTGAAAATTCTAGAGAGAATTTTTAAAGCTTCAAGAGAATTTCAACAATTTTGAGAGGGATTTGAAAAGTTTCAATGGGAATGGGAAGAATTGGGACAAAAATCGGAAAATTTTTAAGGGACTTTGAAAAAATTTCAACTGGAATTTTAGCCATTTTGTTACGTGAAATTGTAAACATGTGGCCACGGATTTTGAAAATTCTAGAGAGAATTTTAAAAGCTTCAACAGAATTTCAACAATTTTGAGAGGGATTTGAAAAGTTTCAATGGGAATGGGAAGAATTGGGACAAAAACTGGAAAATTTTTAAGGGACTTTGAAAAAATTTCAACTGGAATTTTAGCAATTTTTTTACGTGAAATTGTAAACATGTTGAAGTGGATTTTGAAAATTCTAGAGAGAATTTTTAAAGCTTCAAGAGAATTTCAACAATTTTGAGAGGGATTTGAAAAGTTTCAACGGGAATGGGAAGAATTGGGACAAAAATTGGAAAATTTTTAAGGGACTTTGAAAAAATTTCAACTGGAATTTTAGCCATTTTGTTACGTGAAATTGTAAACATGTGGACATGGATTTTGAAAATTCTAGAGAGAATTTTAAAAGCTTCAAGAGAATTTCAACAATTTTGAGAGGGATTTGAAAAGTTTCAATGGGAATGGGAAGAATTGGGACAAAAATTGGAAAATTTTTAAGGGACTTTGAAAAAATTTCAACTGGAATTTTAGCAATTTTTGGACGTGAAATTGTAAACATGTTGAAGTGGATTTTGAAAATTCTAGAGAGAATTTTTAAAGCTTCAAGAGAATTTCAACAATTTTGAGAGGGATTTGAAAAGTTTCAATGGGAATGGGAAGAATTGGGACAAAAATCGGAAAATTTTTAAGGGACTTTGAAAAAATTTCAACTGGAATTTTAGCCATTTTGTTACGTGAAATTGTAAACATGTGGCCACGGATTTTGAAAATTCTAGAGAGAATTTTAAAAGCTTCAACAGAATTTCAACAATTTTGAGAGGGATTTGAAAAGTTTCAATGGGAATGGGAAGAATTGGGACAAAAACTGGAAAATTTTTAAGGGACTTTGAAAAAATTTCAACTGGAATTTTAGCAATTTTTTTACGTGAAATTGTAAACATGTTGAAGTGGATTTTGAAAATTCTAGAGAGAATTTTTAAAGCTTCAAGAGAATTTCAACAATTTTGAGAGGGATTTGAAAAGTTTCAACGGGAATGGGAAGAATTGGGACAAAAATTGGAAAATTTTTAAGGGACTTTGAAAAAATTTCAACTGGAATTTTAGCCATTTTGTTACGTGAAATTGTAAACATGTGGCCACGGACTTTGAAAATTCTAGAGAGAATTTTAAAAGCTTCAACAGAATTTCAACAATTTTGAGAGGGATTTGAAAAGTTTCAATGGGAATGGGAAGAATTGGGACAAAAATTGGAAAATTTTTAAGGGACTTTGAAAAAATTCCAACTGGAATTTTAGCAATTTTTTGACGTGAAATTGTAAACATGTTGAAGTGGATTTTGAAAATTCTAGAGAGAATTTTAAAAGCTTCAACAGAATTTCAACAATTTTGAGAGGGATTTGAAAAGTTTCAATGGGAATGGGAAGAATTGGGACAAAAATTGGAAAATTTTTAAGGGACTTTGAAAAAATTTCAACTGGAATTTTAGCCATTTTTTTACGTGAAATTGTAAACATGTGGCCATGGATTTTGAAAATTCTAGAGAGAATTTTAAAAGCTTCAAGAGAATTTCAACAATTTTGAGAGGGATTTGAAAAGTTTCAATGGGAATGGGAAGAATTGGGACAAAAATTGGAAAATTTTTAAGGGACTTTGAAAAAATTTCAACTGGAATTTTAGCAATTTTTGGACGTGAAATTATAAACATGTTGAAGTGGATTTTGAAAATTCTAGAGAGAATTTTTAAAGCTTCAAGAGAATTTCAACAATTTTGAGAGGGATTTGAAAAGTTTCAATGGGAATGGGAAGAATTGGGACAAAAATTGGAAAATTTTTAAGGGACTTTGAAAAAATTTCAACTGGAATTTTAGCCATTTTTTTATGTGAAATTGTAAACATGTGGACATGGATTTTGAAAATTCTAGAGAGAATTTTAAAAGCTTCAACAGAATTTCAACAATTTTGAGAGGGATTTGAAAAGTTTCAATGGGAATGGGAAGAATTGGGACAAAAATTGGAAAATTTTTAAGGGACTTTGAAAAAATTTCAACTGGAATTTTAGCCATTTTTTTATGTGAAATTGTAAACATGTGGACATGGATTTTGAAAATTCTAGAGAGAATTTTAAAAGCTTCAACAGAATTTCAACAATTTTGAGAGGGATTTGAAAAGTTTCAATGGGAATGGGAAGAATTGGGACAAAAATTGGAAAATTTTTAAGGGACTTTGAAAAAATTTCAACTGGAATTTTAGCCATTTTTTGACGTGAAATTGTAAACATGTGGCCATGGATTTTGAAAATTCTAGAGAGAATTTTAAAAGCTTCAACAGAATTTCAACAATTTTGAGAGGGATTTGAAAAGTTTCAATGGGAATGGGAAGAATTGGGACAAAAATCGGAAAATTTTTAAGGGACTTTGAAAAAATTTCAACTGGAATTTTAGCCATTTTGTTACGTGAAATTGTAAACATGTGGCCACGGATTTTGAAAATTCTAGAGAGAATTTTAAAAGCTTCAACAGAATTTCAACAATTTTGAGAGGGATTTGAAAAGTTTCAATGGGAATGGGAAGAATTGGGACAAAAACTGGAAAATTTTTAAGGGACTTTGAAAAAATTTCAACTGGAATTTTAGCAATTTTTTTACGTGAAATTGTAAACATGTTGAAGTGGATTTTGAAAATTCTAGAGAGAATTTTTAAAGCTTCAAGAGAATTTCAACAATTTTGAGAGGGATTTGAAAAGTTTCAACGGGAATGGGAAGAATTGGGACAAAAATTGGAAAATTTTTAAGGGACTTTGAAAAAATTTCAACTGGAATTTTAGCCATTTTGTTACGTGAAATTGTAAACATGTGGACATGGATTTTGAAAATTCTAGAGAGAATTTTAAAAGCTTCAAGAGAATTTCAACAATTTTGAGAGGGATTTGAAAAGTTTCAATGGGAATGGGAAGAATTGGGACAAAAATTGGAAAATTTTTAAGGGACTTTGAAAAAATTCCAACTGGAATTTTAGCAATTTTTTGACGTGAAATTGTAAACATGTTGAAGTGGATTTTGAAAATTCTAGAGAGAATTTTAAAAGCTTCAACAGAATTTCAACAGTTTTGAGAGGGATTTGAAAAGTTTCAATGGGAATGGGAAGAATTGGGACAAAAATTGGAAAATTTTTAAGGGACTTTGAAAAAATTTCAACTGGAATTTTAGCCATTTTGTTACGTGAAATTGTAAACATGTGGACATGGATTTTGAAAATTCTAGAGAGAATTTTAAAAGCTTCAACAGAATTTCCACAATTTTGAGAGGGATTTGAAAAGTTTCAATGGGAATGGGAAGAATTGGGACAAAAATTGGAAAATTTTTAAGGGACTTTGAAAAAATTTCAACTGGAATTTTAGCAATTTTTGGACGTGAAATTGTAAACATGTTGAAGTGGATTTTGAAAATTCTAGAGAGAATTTTTAAAGCTTCAAGAGAATTTCAACAATTTTGAGAGGGATTTGAAAAGTTTCAATGGGAATGGGAAGAATTGGGACAAAAATTGGAAAATTTTTAAGGGACTTTGAAAAAATTTCAACTGGAATTTTAGCCATTTTTTTATGTGAAATTGTAAACATGTGGACATGGATTTTGAAAATTCTAGAGAGAATTTTAAAAGCTTCAACAGAATTTCAACAATTTTGAGAGGGATTTGAAAAGTTTCAATGGGAATGGGAAGAATTGGGACAAAAATTGGAAAATTTTTAAGGGACTTTGAAAAAATTTCAACTGGAATTTTAGCCATTTTTTTATGTGAAATTGTAAACATGTGGACATGGATTTTGAAAATTCTAGAGAGAATTTTAAAAGCTTCAACAGAATTTCAACAATTTTGAGAGGGATTTGAAAAGTTTCAATGGGAATGGGAAGAATTGGGACAAAAATTGGAAAATTTTTAAGGGACTTTGAAAAAATTTCAACTGGAATTTTAGCCATTTTTTGACGTGAAATTGTAAACATGTGGCCACGGATTTTGAAAATTCTAGAGAGAATTTTAAAAGCTTCAACAGAATTTCTACAATGTTGAGAGGGATTTGAAAAGTTTCAATGGGAATGGGAAGAATTGGGACAAAAATTGGAAAATTTTTAAGGGACTTTGAAAAAATTTCAACTGGAATTTTAGCCATTTTGTTACGTGAAATTGTAAACATGTGGCCACGGATTTTGAAAATTCTAGAGAGAATTTTAAAAGCTTCAACAGAATTTCAACAATTTTGAGAGGGATTTGAAAAGTTTCAATGGGAATGGGAAGAATTGGGACAAAAACTGGAAAATTTTTAAGGGACTTTGAAAAAATTTCAACTGGAATTTTAGCAATTTTTTTACGTGAAATTGTAAACATGTTGAAGTGGATTTTGAAAATTCTAGAGAGAATTTTTAAAGCTTCAAGAGAATTTCAACAATTTTGAGAGGGATTTGAAAAGTTTCAACGGGAATGGGAAGAATTGGGACAAAAATTGGAAAATTTTTAAGGGACTTTGAAAAAATTTCAACTGGAATTTTAGCCATTTTGTTACGTGAAATTGTAAACATGTGGACATGGATTTTGAAAATTCTAGAGAGAATTTTAAAAGCTTCAAGAGAATTTCAACAATTTTGAGAGGGATTTGAAAAGTTTCAATGGGAATGGGAAGAATTGGGACAAAAATTGGAAAATTTTTAAGGGACTTTGAAAAAATTCCAACTGGAATTTTAGCAATTTTTTGACGTGAAATTGTAAACATGTGGCCATGGATTTTGAAAATTCTAGAGAGAATTTTAAAAGCTTCAACAGAATTTCAACAGTTTTGAGAGGGATTTGAAAAGTTTCAATGGGAATGGGAAGAATTGGGACAAAAATTGGAAAATTTTTAAGGGACTTTGAAAAAATTTCAACTGGAATTTTAGCCATTTTGTTACGTGAAATTGTAAACATGTGGACATGGATTTTGAAAATTCTAGAGAGAATTTTAAAAGCTTCAAGAGAATTTCAACAATTTTGAGAGGGATTTGAAAAGTTTCAATGGGAATGGGAAGAATTGGGACAAAAATTGGAAAATTTTTAAGGGACTTTGAAAAAATTTCAACTGGAATTTTAGCAATTTTTGGACGTGAAATTGTAAACATGTTGAAGTGGATTTTGAAAATTCTAGAGAGAATTTTTAAAGCTTCAAGAGAATTTCAACAATTTTGAGAGGGATTTGAAAAGTTTCAATGGGAATGGGAAGAATTGGGACAAAAATTGGAAAATTTTTAAGGGACTTTGAAAAAATTTCAACTGGAATTTTAGCCATTTTTTTATGTGAAATTGTAAACATGTGGACATGGATTTTGAAAATTCTAGAGAGAATTTTAAAAGCTTCAACAGAATTTCAACAATTTTGAGAGGGATTTGAAAAGTTTCAATGGGAATGGGAAGAATTGGGACAAAAATTGGAAAATTTTTAAGGGACTTTGAAAAAATTTCAACTGGAATTTTAGCCATTTTTTTATGTGAAATTGTAAATATGTGGACATGGATTTTGAAAATTCTAGAGAGAATTTTAAAAGCTTCAACAGAATTTCAACAATTTTGAGAGGGATTTGAAAAGTTTCAATGGGAATGGGAAGAATTGGGACAAAAATTGGAAAATTTTTAAGGGACTTTGAAAAAATTTCAACTGGAATTTTAGCCATTTTGTTACGTGAAATTGTAAACATGTGGCCACGGATTTTGAAAATTCTAGAGAGAATTTTAAAAGCTTCAACAGAATTTCAACAATTTTGAGAGGGATTTGAAAAGTTTCAATGGGAATGGGAAGAATTGGGATAAAAATTGGAAAATTTTTAAGGGACTTTGAAAAAATTTCAACTGGAATTTTAGCCATTTTTTGACGTGAAATTGTAAACATGTGGCCATGGATTTTGAAAATTCTAGAGAGAATTTTAAAAGCTTCAACAGAATTTCAACAATTTTGAGAGGGATTTGAAAAGTTTCAATGGGAATGGGAAGAATTGGGACAGAAATTGGAAAATTTTTAAGGGACTTTGAAAAAATTTCAACTGGAATTTTAGCAATTTTTTGACGTGAAATTGTAAACATGTGGACATGGATTTTGAAAATTCTAGAGAGAATTTTAAAAGCTTCAACAGAATTTCAACAATTTTGAGAGGGATTTGAAAAGTTTCAATGGGAATGGGAAGAATTGGGACAAAAATTGGAAAATTTTTAAGGGACTTTGAAAAAATTTCAACTGGAATTTTAGCAATTTTTTGACGTGAAATTGTAAACATGTGGCCATGGATTTTGAAAATTCTAGAGAGAATTTTAAAAGCTTCAACAGAATTTCAACAATTTTGAGAGGGATTTGAAAAGTTTCAATGGGAATGGGAAGAATTGGGACAAAAATTGGAAAATTTTTAAGGGACTTTGAAAAAATTTCAACTGGAATTTTAGCCATTTTTTTATGTGAAATTGTAAACATGTGGACATGGATTTTGAAAATTCTAGAGAGAATTTTAAAAGCTTCAAGAGAATTTCAACAATTTTGAGAGGGATTTGAAAAGTTTCAATGGGAATGGGAAGAATTGGGACAAAAATTGGAAAATTTTTAAGGGACTTTGAAAAAATTTCAACTGGAATTTTAGCCATTTTGTTACGTGAAATTGTAAACATGTGGACATGGATTTTGAAAATTCTAGAGAGAATTTTAAAAGCTTCAACAGAATTTCAACAATTTTGAGAGGGATTTGAAAAGTTTCAATGGGAATGGGAAGAATTGGGACAAAAATTGGAAAATTTTTAAGGGACTTTGAAAAAATTTCAACTGGAATTTTAGCCATTTTTTGACGTGAAATTGTAAACATGTGGACATGGATTTTGAAAATTCTAGAGAGAATTTTAAAAGCTTCAACAGAATTTCAACAATTTTGAGAGGGATTTGAAAAGTTTCAATGGGAATGGGAAGAATTGGGACAAAAATTGGAAAATTTTTAAGGGACTTTGAAAAAATTTCAACTGGAATTTTAGCCATTTTTTGACGTGAAATTGTAAACATGTGGCCATGGATTTTGAAAATTCTAGAGAGAATTTTAAAAGCTTCAACAGAATTTCAACAATTTTGAGAGGGATTTGAAAAGTTTCAATGGGAATGGGAAGAATTGGGACAAAAATTGGAAAATTTTTAAGGGACTTTGAAAAAATTTCAACTGGAATTTTAGCCATTTTTTTATGTGAAATTGTAAACATGTGGCCATGGATTTTGAAAATTCTAGAGAGAATTTTAAAAGCTTCAACAGAATTTCAACAATTTTGAGAGGGATTTGAAAAGTTTCAATGGGAATGGGAAGAATTGGGACAAAAATTGGAAAATTTTTAAGGGACTTTGAAAAAATTTCAACTGGAATTTTAGCCATTTTGTTACGTGAAATTGTAAACATGTGGACATGGATTTTGAAAATTCTAGAGAGAATTTTAAAAGCTTCAACAGAATTTCAACAATTTTGAGAGGGATTTGAAAAGTTTCAATGGCAATGGGAAGAATTGGGACAAAAATTGGAAAATTATTAAGGGACTTTGAAAAAATTTCAACTGGAATTTTAGCCATTTTTTGACATGAAATTGTAAACATGTGGCCATGGATTTTGAAAATTCTAGAGAGAATTTTAAAAGCTTCAACAGAATTTCAACAATTTTGAGAGGGATTTGAAAAGTTTCCATGGGAATGGGAAGAATTGGGACAAAAATTGGAAAATTTTTAAGGGACTTTGAAAAAATTTCAACTGGAATTTTAGCCATTTTTTGACGTGAAATTGTAAACATGTGGCCATGGATTTTGAAAATTCTAGAGAGAATTTTAAAAGCTTCAACAGAATTTCAACAATTTTGAGAGGGATTTGAAAAGTTTCAATGGGAATGGGAAGAATTGGGACAGAAATTGGAAAATTTTTAAGGGACTTTGAAAAAATTTCAACTGGAATTTTAGCCATTTTTTGACGTGAAATTGTAAACATGTGGACATGGATTTTGAAAATTCTAGAGAGAATTTTAAAAGCTTCAACAGAATTTCAACAATTTTGAGAGGGATTTGAAAAGTTTCAATGGGAATGGGAAGAATTGGGACAAAAATTGGAAAATTTTTAAGGGACTTTGAAAAAATTTCAACTGGAATTTTAGCAATTTTTTGACGTGAAATTGTAAACATGTGGCCATGGATTTTGAAAATTCTAGAGAGAATTTTAAAAGCTTCAACAGAATTTCAACAATTTTGAGAGGGATTTGAAAAGTTTCAATGGGAATGGGAAGAATTGGGACAAAAATTGGAAAATTTTTAAGGGACTTTGAAAAAATTTCAACTGGAATTTTAGCCATTTTTTTATGTGAAATTGTAAACATGTGGCCATGGATTTTGAAAATTCTAGAGAGAATTTTAAAAGCTTCAACAGAATTTCAACAATTTTGAGAGGGATTTGAAAAGTTTCAATGGGAATGGGAAGAATTGGGACAAAAATTGGAAAATTTTTAAGGGACTTTGAAAAAATTTCAACTGGAATTTTAGCCATTTTGTTACGTGAAATTGTAAACATGTGGACATGGATTTTGAAAATTCTAGAGAGAATTTTAAAAGCTTCAACAGAATTTCAACAATTTTGAGAGGGATTTGAAAAGTTTCAATGGCAATGGGAAGAATTGGGACAAAAATTGGAAAATTATTAAGGGACTTTGAAAAAATTTCAACTGGAATTTTAGCCATTTTTTGACGTGAAATTGTAAACATGTGGCCATGGATTTTGAAAATTCTAGAGAGAATTTTAAAAGCTTCAACAGAATTTCAACAATTTTGAGAGGGATTTGAAAAGTTTCCATGGGAATGGGAAGAATTGGGACAAAAATTGGAAAATTTTTAAGGGACTTTGAAAAAATTTCAACTGGAATTTTAGCCATTTTTTGACGTGAAATTGTAAACATGTGGCCATGGATTTTGAAAATTCTAGAGAGAATTTTAAAAGCTTCAACAGAATTTCAACAATTTTGAGAGGGATTTGAAAAGTTTCAATGGGAATGGGAAGAATTGGGACAGAAATTGGAAAATTTTTAAGGGACTTTGAAAAAATTTCAACTGGAATTTTAGCAATTTTTTGACGTGAAATTGTAAACATGTGGACATGGATTTTGAAAATTCTAGAGAGAATTTTAAAAGCTTCAACAGAATTTCAACAATTTTGAGAGGGATTTGAAAAGTTTCAATGGGAATGGGAAGAATTGGGACAAAAATTGGAAAATTTTTAAGGGACTTTGAAAAAATTTCAACTGGAATTTTAGCCATTTTTTTATGTGAAATTGTAAACATGTGGCCATGGATTTTGAAAATTCTAGAGAGAATTTTAAAAGCTTCAACAGAATTTCAACAATTTTGAGAGGGATTTGAAAAGTTTCAATGGGAATGGGAAGAATTGGGACAAAAATTGGAAAATTTTTAAGGGACTTTGAAAAAATTTCAACTGGAATTTTAGCCATTTTGTTACGTGAAATTGTAAACATGTGGACATGGATTTTGAAAATTCTAGAGAGAATTTTAAAAGCTTCAACAGAATTTCAACAATTTTGAGAGGGATTTGAAAAGTTTCAATGGCAATGGGAAGAATTGGGACAAAAATTGGAAAATTATTAAGGGACTTTGAAAAAATTTCAACTGGAATTTTAGCCATTTTTTGACGTGAAATTGTAAACATGTGGCCATGGATTTTGAAAATTCTAGAGAGAATTTTAAAAGCTTCAACAGAATTTCAACAATTTTGAGAGGGATTTGAAAAGTTTCCATGGGAATGGGAAGAATTGGGACAAAAATTGGAAAATTTTTAAGGGACTTTGAAAAAATTTCAACTGGAATTTTAGCCATTTTTTGACGTGAAATTGTAAACATGTGGCCATGGATTTTGAAAATTCTAGAGAGAATTTTAAAAGCTTCAACAGAATTTCAACAATTTTGAGAGGGATTTGAAAAGTTTCAATGGGAATGGGAAGAATTGGGACAGAAATTGGAAAATTTTTAAGGGACTTTGAAAAAATTTCAACTGGAATTTTAGCAATTTTTTGACGTGAAATTGTAAACATGTGGACATGGATTTTGAAAATTCTAGAGAGAATTTTAAAAGCTTCAACAGAATTTCAACAATTTTGAGAGGGATTTGAAAAGTTTCAATGGGAATGGGAAGAATTGGGACAAAAATTGGAAAATTTTTAAGGGACTTTGAAAAAATTTCAACTGGAATTTTAGCAATTTTTTGACGTGAAATTGTAAACATGTGGCCATGGATTTTGAAAATTCTAGAGAGAATTTTAAAAGCTTCAACAGAATTTCAACAATTTTGAGAGGGATTTGAAAAGTTTCAATGGGAATGGGAAGAATTGGGACAAAAATTGGAAAATTTTTAAGGGACTTTGAAAAAATTTCAACTGGAATTTTAGCCATTTTTTTATGTGAAATTGTAAACATGTGGACATGGATTTTGAAAATTCTAGAGAGAATTTTAAAAGCTTCAACAGAATTTCAACAATTTTGAGAGGGATTTGAAAAGTTTCAATGGGAATGGGAAGAATTGGGACAAAAATTGGAAAATTTTTAAGGGACTTTGAAAAAATTTCAACTGGAATTTTAGCCATTTTGTTACGTGAAATTGTAAACATGTGGACATGGATTTTGAAAATTCTAGAGAGAATTTTAAAAGCTTCAACAGAATTTCAACAATTTTGAGAGGGATTTGAAAAGTTTCAATGGGAATGGGAAGAATTGGGACAAAAATTGGAAAATTTTTAAGGGACTTTGAAAAAATTTCAACTGGAATTTTAGCCATTTTTTGACGTGAAATTGTAAACATGTGGCCATGGATTTTGAAAATTCTAGAGAGAATTTTAAAAGCTTCAACAGAATTTCAACAATTTTGAGAGGGATTTGAAAAGTTTCCATGGGAATGGGAAGAATTGGGACAAAAATTGGAAAATTTTTAAGGGACTTTGAAAAAATTTCAACTGGAATTTTAGCCATTTTTTTATGTGAAATTGTAAACATGTGGCCATGGATTTTGAAAATTCTAGAGAGAATTTTAAAAGCTTCAACAGAATTTCAACAATTTTGAGAGGGATTTGAAAAGTTTCAATGGGAATGGGAAGAATTGGGACAGAAATTGGAAAATTTTTAAGGGACTTTGAAAAAATTTCAACTGGAATTTTAGCAATTTTTTGACGTGAAATTGTAAACATGTGGACATGGATTTTGAAAATTCTAGAGAGAATTTTAAAAGCTTCAACAGAATTTCAACAATTTTGAGAGGGATTTGAAAAGTTTCAATGGGAATGGGAAGAATTGGGACAAAAATTGGAAAATTTTTAAGGGACTTTGAAAAAATTTCAACTGGAATTTTAGCAATTTTTTGACGTGAAATTGTAAACATGTGGCCATGGATTTTGAAAATTCTAGAGAGAATTTTAAAAGCTTCAACAGAATTTCAACAATTTTGAGAGGGATTTGAAAAGTTTCAATGGGAATGGGAAGAATTGGGACAAAAATTGGAAAATTTTTAAGGGACTTTGAAAAAATTTCAACTGGAATTTTAGCCATTTTTTTATGTGAAATTGTAAACATGTGGACATGGATTTTGAAAATTCTAGAGAGAATTTTAAAAGCTTCAACAGAATTTCAACAATTTTGAGAGGGATTTGAAAAGTTTCAATGGGAATGGGAAGAATTGGGACAAAAATTGGAAAATTTTTAAGGGACTTTGAAAAAATTTCAACTGGAATTTTAGCCATTTTGTTACGTGAAATTGTAAACATGTGGACATGGATTTTGAAAATTCTAGAGAGAATTTTAAAAGCTTCAACAGAATTTCAACAATTTTGAGAGGGATTTGAAAAGTTTCAATGGGAATGGGAAGAATTGGGACAAAAATTGGAAAATTTTTAAGGGACTTTGAAAAAATTTCAACTGGAATTTTAGCCATTTTTTGACGTGAAATTGTAAACATGTGGACATGGATTTTGAAAATTCTAGAGAGAATTTTAAAAGCTTCAACAGAATTTCAACAATTTTGAGAGGGATTTGAAAAGTTTCAATGGGAATGGGAAGAATTGGGACAAAAATTGGAAAATTTTTAAGGGACTTTGAAAAAATTTCAACTGGAATTTTAGCAATTTTTTGACGTGAAATTGTAAACATGTGGCCATGGATTTTGAAAATTCTAGAGAGAATTTTAAAAGCTTCAACAGAATTTCAACAATTTTGAGAGGGATTTGAAAAGTTTCAATGGGAATGGGAAGAATTGGGACAAAAATTGGAAAATTTTTAAGGGACTTTGAAAAAATTTCAACTGGAATTTTAGCCATTTTTTTATGTGAAATTGTAAACATGTGGCCATGGATTTTGAAAATTCTAGAGAGAATTTTAAAAGCTTCAACAGAATTTCAACAATTTTGAGAGGGATTTGAAAAGTTTCAATGGGAATGGGAAGAATTGGGACAAAAATTGGAAAATTTTTAAGGGACTTTGAAAAAATTTCAACTGGAATTTTAGCCATTTTGTTACGTGAAATTGTAAACATGTGGACATGGATTTTGAAAATTCTAGAGAGAATTTTAAAAGCTTCAACAGAATTTCAACAATTTTGAGAGGGATTTGAAAAGTTTCAATGGCAATGGGAAGAATTGGGACAAAAATTGGAAAATTATTAAGGGACTTTAAAAAAATTTCAACTGGAATTTTAGCCATTTTTTGACATGAAATTGTAAACATGTGGCCATGGATTTTGAAAATTCTAGAGAGAATTTTAAAAGCTTCAACAGAATTTCAACAATTTTGAGAGGGATTTGAAAAGTTTCCATGGGAATGGGAAGAATTGGGACAAAAATTGGAAAATTTTTAAGGGACTTTGAAAAAATTTCAACTGGAATTTTAGCCATTTTTTGACGTGAAATTGTAAACATGTGGCCATGGATTTTGAAAATTCTAGAGAGAATTTTAAAAGCTTCAACAGAATTTCAACAATTTTGAGAGGGATTTGAAAAGTTTCAATGGGAATGGGAAGAATTGGGACAAAAATTGGAAAATTTTTAAGGGACTTTGAAAAAATTTCAACTGGAATTTTAGCCATTTTGTTACGTGAAATTGTAAACATGTGGACATGGATTTTGAAAATTCTAGAGAGAATTTTAAAAGCTTCAACAGAATTTCAACAATTTTGAGAGGGATTTGAAAAGTTTCAATGGGAATGGGAAGAATTGGGACAAAAATTGGAAAATTATTAAGGGACTTTGAAAAAATTTCAACTGGAATTTTAGCCATTTTTTGACGTGAAATTGTAAACATGTGGCCATGGATTTTGAAAATTCTAGAGAGAATTTTAAAAGCTTCAACAGAATTTCAACAATTTTGAGAGGGATTTGAAAAGTTTCAATGGGAATGGGAAGAATTGGGACAAAAATTGGAAAATTTTTAAGGGACTTTGAAAAAATTTCAACTGGAATTTTAGCCATTTTTTGACGTGAAATTGTAAACATGTGGCCACGGATTTTGAAAATTCTAGAGAGAATTTTAAAAGCTTCAAGAGAATTTCAACAATTTTGAGAGGGATTTGAAAAGTTTCCATGGGAATGGGAAGAATTGGGACAAAAATTGGAAAATTTTTAAGGGACTTTGAAAAAATTTCAACTGGAATTTTAGCCATTTTTTGACGTGAAATTGTAAACATGTGGCCATGGATTTTGAAAATTCTAGAGAGAATTTTAAAAGCTTCAACAGAATTTCAACAATTTTGAGAGGGATTTGAAAAGTTTCAATGGGAATGGGAAGAATTGGGACAAAAATTGGAAAATTTTTAAGGGACTTTGAAAAAATTTCAACTGGAATTTTAGCCATTTTGTTACGTGAAATTGTAAACATGTGGACATGGATTTTGAAAATTCTAGAGAGAATTTTAAAAGCTTCAACAGAATTTCAACAATTTTGAGAGGGATTTGAAAAGTTTCAATGGGAATGGGAAGAATTGGGACAAAAATTGGAAAATTATTAAGGGACTTTGAAAAAATTTCAACTGGAATTTTAGCCATTTTTTGACGTGAAATTGTAAACATGTGGCCATGGATTTTGAAAATTCTAGAGAGAATTTTAAAAGCTTCAACAGAATTTCAACAATTTTGAGAGGGATTTGAAAAGTTTCAATGGGAATGGGAAGAATTGGGACAAAAATTGGAAAATTTTTAAGGGACTTTGAAAAAATTTCAACTGGAATTTTAGCCATTTTTTGACGTGAAATTGTAAACATGTGGCCACGGATTTTGAAAATTCTAGAGAGAATTTTAAAAGCTTCAAGAGAATTTCAACAATTTTGAGAGGGATTTGAAAAGTTTCAATGGGAATGGGAAGAATTGGGACAAAAATTGGAAAATTTTTAAGGGACTTTGAAAACATTTCAACTGGAATTTTAGCCATTTTGTTACATGAAATTGTAAACATGTTGAAGTGGATTATGAAAATTCTAGAGAGAATTTTAAAAACTTCAACAGAATTTCAACAATTTTGAGAGGGATTTGAAAAGTTTCAATGGGAATGGGAAGAATTGGGACAGAAATTGGAAAATTTTTAAGGGACTTTGAAAAAATTTCAACTGGAATTTTAGCCATTTTGTTACGTGAAATTGTAAACATGTTGAAGTGGATTTTGAAAATTCTAGAGAGAATTTTAAAAGCTTCAACAGAATTTCAACAATTTTGAGAGGGATTTGAAAAGTTTCAATGGGAATGGGAAGAATTGGGACAAAAATTGGAAAATTTTTAAGGGACTTTGAAAAAATTTCAACTGGAATTTTAGCATTTTTTTACTTGAAATTGTAAACATGTGGACGTGGATTTTGAAAATTCTAGAGAGAATTTTAAAAGCTTCAACAGAATTTCAACAATTTTGAGAGGGATTTGAAAAGTTTCAATGGGAATGGGAAGAATTGGGACAAAAATTGGAAAATTTTTAAGGGACTTTGAAAAAATTTCAACTGGAATTTTAGCATTTTTTTTACGTGAAATTGTAAACATGTGGACATGGATTTTGAAAATTCTAGAGAGAATTTTAAAAGCTTTAACAGAATTTCTACAATTTTGAGAGGGATTTGAAAAGTTTCAATGGGAATGGGAAGAATTGGGACAAAAATTGGAAAATTTTTAAGGGACTTTGAAAAAATTTCAACTGGAATTTTAGCAATTTTTTGACGTGAAATTGTAAACATGTTGAAGTGGATTTTGAAAATTCTAGAGAGAATTTTAAAAGCTTCAACAGAATTTCAACAATTTTGAGAGGGATTTGAAAAGTTTCAATGGGAATGGGAAGAATTGGGACAAAAATTGGAAAATTTTTAAGGGACTTTGAAAAAATTTCAACTGGAATTTTAGCAATTTTTTTACGTGAAATTGTAAACATGTGGACATGGATTTTGAAAATTCTAGAGAGAATTTTAAAAGCTTCAAGAGAATTTCAACAATTTTGAGAGGGATTTGAAAAGTTTCAATGGGAATGGGAAGAATTGGGACAAAAATTGGAAAATTTTTAAGGGACTTTGAAAAAATTTCAACTGGAATTTTAGCCATTTTTTGACGTGAAATTGTAAACATGTGGCCACGGATTTTGAAAATTCTAGAGAGAATTTTAAAAGCTTTAACAGAATGTCAACAATTTTGAGAGGGATTTGAAAAGTTTCAATGGGAATGGGAAGAATTGGGACAAAAATTGGAAAATTTTTAAGGGACTTTGAAAAAATTTCAACTGGAATTTTAGCCATTTTTTGACGTGAAATTGTAAACATGTGGACGTGGATTTTGAAAATTCTAGAGAGAATTTTAAAAGCTTCAACAGAATTTCAACAATTTTGAGAGGGATTTGAAAAGTTTCAATGGGAATGGGAAGAATTGGGACAGAAATTGGAAAATTTTTAAGGGACTTTGAAAAAATTTCAACTGGAATTTTAGCCATTTTTTGACGTGAAATTGTAAACATGTGGACGTGGATTTTGAAAATTCTAGAGAGAATTTTAAAAGCTTCAAGAGAATTTCAACAATGTTGAGAGGGATTTGAAAAGTTTCAATGGGAATGGGAAGAATTGGGACAAAAATTGGAAAATTTTTAAGGGACTTTGAAAAAATTTCAACTGGAATTTTAGCATTTTTTTTACGTGAAATTGTAAACATGTGGACATGGATTTTGAAAATTCTAGAGAGAATTTTAAAAGCTTTAACAGAATTTCTACAATTTTGAGAGGGATTTGAAAAGTTTCAATGGGAATGGGAAGAATTGGGACAAAAATTGGAAAATTTTTAAGGGACTTTGAAAAAATTTCAACTGGAATTTTAGCAATTTTTTGACGTGAAATTGTAAACATGTTGAAGTGGATTTTGAAAATTCTAGAGAGAATTTTAAAAGCTTCAACAGAATTTCAACAATTTTGAGAGGGATTTGAAAAGTTTCAATGGGAATGGGAAGAATTGGGACAAAAATTGGAAAATTTTTAAGGGACTTTGTAAAAATTTCAACTGGAATTTTAGCCATTTTGTTACGTGAAATTGTAAACATGTGGCCACGGATTTTGAAAATTCTAGAGAGAATTTTAAAAGCTTCAAGAGAATTTCAACCATTTTGAGAGGGATTTGAAAAGTTTCAATGGGAATGGGAAGAATTGGGACAAAAATTGGAAAATTTTGAAGGGACTTTGAAAAAATTTCAACTGGAATTTTAGCCATTTTTTGACGTGAAATTGTAAACATGTGGCCACGGATTTTGAAAATTCTAGAGAGAATTTTAAAAGCTTCAACAGAATTTCAACAATTTTGAGAGGGATTTGAAAAGTTTCAATGGGAATGGGAAGAATTGGGACAAAAATGGGAAAATTTTTAAGGGACTTTGAAAAAATTTCAACTGGAATTTTAGCCATTTTTTGACGTGAAATTGTAAACATGTGGACATGGATTTTGAAAATTCTAGAGAGAATTTTAAAAGCTTCAACAGAATTTCAACAATTTTGAGAGGGATTTGAAAAGTTTCAATGGGAATGGGAAGAATTGGGACAAAAATTGGAAAATTTTTAAGGGACTTTGAAAAAATTTCAACTGGAATTTTAGCCATTTTTTTATGTGAAATTGTAAACATGTGGCCATGGATTTTGAAAATTCTAGAGAGAATTTTAAAAGCTTCAACAGAATTTCAACAATTTTGAGAGGGATTTGAAAAGTTTCAATGGGAATGGGAAGAATTGGGACAAAAATTGGAAAATTTTTAAGGGACTTTGAAAAAATTTCAACTGGAATTTTAGCAATTTTTTGACGTGAAATTGTAAACATGTGGACATGGATTTTGAAAATTCTAGAGAGAATTTTAAAAGCTTCAACAGAATTTCAACAATTTTGAGAGGGATTTGAAAAGTTTCAATGGGAATGGGAAGAATTGGGACAAAAATTGGAAAATTTTTAAGGGACTTTGAAAAAATTTCAACTGGAATTTTAGCAATTTTTTGACGTGAAATTGTAAACATGTGGACATGGATTTTGAAAATTCTAGAGAGAATTTTA
Organism: Streptopelia decaocto; assembly: GCF_964273445.1. Classification (NCBI taxonomy): domain Eukaryota; kingdom Metazoa; phylum Chordata; class Aves; order Columbiformes; family Columbidae; genus Streptopelia; species Streptopelia decaocto. The sequence continues at coordinate 75,305 of NW_028115755.1, forward strand.
AAAGCTTCAACAGAATTTCAACAATTTTGAGAGGGATTTGAAAAGTTTCAATGGGAATGGGAAGAATTGGGACAAAAATTGGAAAATTTTTAAGGGACTTTGAAAAAATTTCAACTGGAATTTTAGCAATTTTTTGACGTGAAATTGTAAACATGTGGCCATGGATTTTGAAAATTCTAGAGAGAATTTTAAAAGCTTCAACAGAATTTCAACAATTTTGAGAGGGATTTGAAAAGTTTCAATGGGAATGGGAAGAATTGGGACAAAAATTGGAAAATTTTTAAGGGACTTTGAAAAAATTTCAACTGGAATTTTAGCCATTTTTTTATGTGAAATTGTAAACATGTGGCCATGGATTTTGAAAATTCTAGAGAGAATTTTAAAAGCTTCAACAGAATTTCAACAATTTTGAGAGGGATTTGAAAAGTTTCAATGGGAATGGGAAGAATTGGGACAAAAATTGGAAAATTTTTAAGGGACTTTGAAAAAATTTCAACTGGAATTTTAGCAATTTTTTGACGTGAAATTGTAAACATGTGGACATGGATTTTGAAAATTCTAGAGAGAATTTTAAAAGCTTCAACAGAATTTCAACAATTTTGAGAGGGATTTGAAAAGTTTCAATGGGAATGGGAAGAATTGGGACAAAAATTGGAAAATTTTTAAGGGACTTTGAAAAAATTTCAACTGGAATTTTAGCAATTTTTTGACGTGAAATTGTAAACATGTGGCCATGGATTTTGAAAATTCTAGAGAGAATTTTAAAAGCTTCAACAGAATTTCAACAATTTTGAGAGGGATTTGAAAAGTTTCAATGGGAATGGGAAGAATTGGGACAAAAATTGGAAAATTTTTCAGGGACTTTGAAAAAATTTCAACTGGAATTTTAGCCATTTTTTTATGTGAAATTGTAAACATGTGGACATGGATTTTGAAAATTCTAGAGAGAATTTTAAAAGCTTCAACAGAATTTCAACAATTTTGAGAGGGATTTGAAAAGTTTCAATGGGAATGGGAAGAATTGGGACAAAAATTGGAAAATTTTTAAGGGACTTTGAAAAAATTTCAACTGGAATTTTAGCCATTTTGTTACGTGAAATTGTAAACATGTGGACATGGATTTTGAAAATTCTAGAGAGAATTTTAAAAGCTTCAACAGAATTTCAACAATTTTGAGAGGGATTTGAAAAGTTTCAATGGCAATGGGAAGAATTGGGACAAAAATTGGAAAATTATTAAGGGACTTTGAAAAAATTTCAACTGGAATTTTAGCCATTTTTTGACATGAAATTGTAAACATGTGGCCATGGATTTTGAAAATTCTAGAGAGAATTTTAAAAGCTTCAACAGAATTTCAACAATTTTGAGAGGGATTTGAAAAGTTTCCATGGGAATGGGAAGAATTGGGACAAAAATTGGAAAATTTTTAAGGGACTTTGAAAAAATTTCAACTGGAATTTTAGCCATTTTTTGACGTGAAATTGTAAACATGTGGCCATGGATTTTGAAAATTCTAGAGAGAATTTTAAAAGCTTCAACAGAATTTCAACAATTTTGAGAGGGATTTGAAAAGTTTCAATGGGAATGGGAAGAATTGGGACAAAAATTGGAAAATTTTTAAGGGACTTTGAAAAAATTTCAACTGGAATTTTAGCCATTTTGTTACGTGAAATTGTAAACATGTGGACATGGATTTTGAAAATTCTAGAGAGAATTTTAAAAGCTTCAACAGAATTTCAACAATTTTGAGAGGGATTTGAAAAGTTTCAATGGGAATGGGAAGAATTGGGACAAAAATTGGAAAATTATTAAGGGACTTTGAAAAAATTTCAACTGGAATTTTAGCCATTTTTTGACGTGAAATTGTAAACATGTGGCCATGGATTTTGAAAATTCTAGAGAGAATTTTAAAAGCTTCAACAGAATTTCAACAATTTTGAGAGGGATTTGAAAAGTTTCCATGGGAATGGGAAGAATTGGGACAAAAATTGGAAAATTTTTCAGGGACTTTGAAAAAATTTCAACTGGAATTTTAGCCATTTTTTTACGTGAAATTGTAAACATGTGGCCATGGATTTTGAAAATTCTAGAGAGAATTTTAAAAGCTTCAACAGAATTTCAACAATTTTGAGAGGGATTTGAAAAGTTTCAATGGGAATGGGAAGAATTGGGACAAAAATTGGAAAATTTTTAAGGGACTTTGAAAAAATTTCAACTGGAATTTTAGCCATTTTTTGACGTGAAATTGTAAACATGTGGCCATGGATTTTGAAAATTCTAGAGAGAATTTTAAAAGCTTCAACAGAATTTCAACAATTTTGAGAGGGATTTGAAAAGTTTCAATGGGAATGGGAAGAATTGGGACAAAAATTGGAAAATTTTTAAGGGACTTTGAAAAAATTTCAACTGGAATTTTAGCCATTTTTTGACGTGAAATTGTAAACATGTGGCCACGGATTTTGAAAATTCTAGAGAGAATTTTAAAAGCTTCAAGAGAATTTCAACAATTTTGAGAGGGATTTGAAAAGTTTCAATGGGAATGGGAAGAATTGGGACAAAAATTGGAAAATTTTTAAGGGACTTTGAAAACATTTCAACTGGAATTTTAGCCATTTTGTTACATGAAATTGTAAACATGTTGAAGTGGATTATGAAAATTCTAGAGAGAATTTTAAAAGCTTCAACAGAATTTCAACAATTTTGAGAGGGATTTGAAAAGTTTCAATGGGAATGGGAAGAATTGGGACAAAAATTGGAAAATTTTTAAGGGACTTTGAAAAAATTTCAACTGGAATTTTAGCCATTTTGTTACGTGAAATTGTAAACATGTTGAAGTGGATTTTGAAAATTCTAGAGAGAATTTTAAAAGCTTCAACAGAATTTCAACAATTTTGAGAGGGATTTGAAAAGTTTCAATGGGAATGGGAAGAATTGGGACAAAAATTGGAAAATTTTTAAGGGACTTTGAAAAAATTTCAACTGGAATTTTAGCATTTTTTTACTTGAAATTGTAAACATGTGGACATGGATTTTGAAAATTCTAGAGAGAATTTTAAAAGCTTTAACAGAATTTCAACAATTTTGAGAGGGATTTGAAAAGTTTCAATGGGAATGGGAAGAATTGGGACAAAAATTGGAAAATTTTTAAGGGACTTTGAAAAAATTCCAACTGGAATTTTAGCAATTTTTTGACGTGAAATTGTAAACATGTTGAAGTGGATTTTGAAAATTCTAGAGAGAATTTTAAAAGCTTCAAGAGAATTTCAACAATTTTGAGAGGGATTTGAAAAGTTTCAATGGGAATGGGAAGAATTGGGACAAAAATTGGAAAATTTTTAAGGGACTTTGAAAAAATTTCAGCTGGAATTTTAGCCATTTTTTTATGTGAAATTGTAAACATGTGGCCATGGATTTTGAAAATTCTAGAGAGAATTTTAAAAGCTTCAACAGAATTTCAACAATTTTGAGAGGGATTTGAAAAGTTTCAATGGGAATGGGAAGAATTGGGACAGAAATTGGAAAATTTTTAAGGGACTTTGAAAAAATTCCAACTGGAATTTTAGCAATTTTTTGACGTGAAATTGTAAACATGTGGACGTGGATTTTGAAAATTCTAGAGAGAATTTTAAAAGCTTCAACAGAATTTCAACAATTTTGAGAGGGATTTGAAAAGTTTCAATGGGAATGGGAAGAATTGGGACAAAAATTGGAAAATTTTTAAGGGACTTTAAAAAATTTCAACTGGAATTTTAGCCATTTTTTGACGTGAAATTGTAAACATGTGGACATGGATTTTGAAAATTCTAGAGAGAATTTTAAAAGCTTCAACAGAATTTCAACAATTTTGAGAGGGATTTGAAAAGTTTCAATGGGAATGGGAAGAATTGGGACAAAAATTGGAAAATTTTTAAGGGACTTTGAAAAAATTTCAACTGGAATTTTAGCCATTTTGTTACGTGAAATTGTAAACATGTTGAAGTGGATTTTGAAAATTCTAGAGAGAATTTTAAAAGCTTCAACAGAATTTCAACAATTTTGAGAGGGATTTGAAAAGTTTCAATGGGAATGGGAAGAATTGGGACAAAAATTGGAAAATTTTTAAGGGACTTTGAAAAAATTTCAACTGGAATTTTAGCATTTTTTTACTTGAAATTGTAAACATGTGGACATGGATTTTGAAAATTCTAGAGAGAATTTTAAAAGCTTTAACAGAATTTCAACAATTTTGAGAGGGATTTGAAAAGTTTCAATGGGAATGGGAAGAATTGGGACAAAAATTGGAAAATTTTTAAGGGACTTTGAAAAAATTCCAACTGGAATTTTAGCAATTTTTTGACGTGAAATTGTAAACATGTTGAAGTGGATTTTGAAAATTCTAGAGAGAATTTTAAAAGCTTCAAGAGAATTTCAACAATTTTGAGAGGGATTTGAAAAGTTTCAATGGGAATGGGAAGAATTGGGACAAAAATTGGAAAATTTTTAAGGGACTTTGAAAAAATTTCAGCTGGAATTTTAGCCATTTTTTTATGTGAAATTGTAAACATGTGGCCATGGATTTTGAAAATTCTAGAGAGAATTTTAAAAGCTTCAACAGAATTTCAACAATTTTGAGAGGGATTTGAAAAGTTTCAATGGGAATGGGAAGAATTGGGACAGAAATTGGAAAATTTTTAAGGGACTTTGAAAAAATTCCAACTGGAATTTTAGCAATTTTTTGACGTGAAATTGTAAACATGTGGACGTGGATTTTGAAAATACTAGAGAGAATTTTAAAAGCTTCAACAGAATTTCAACAATTTTGAGAGGGATTTGAAAAGTTTCAATGGGAATGGGAAGAATTGGGACAAAAATTGGAAAATTTTTAAGGGACTTTAAAAAATTTCAACTGGAATTTTAGCCATTTTTTGACGTGAAATTGTAAACATGTGGACATGGATTTTGAAAATTCTAGAGAGAATTTTAAAAGCTTCAACAGAATTTCAACAATTTTGAGAGGGATTTGAAAAGTTTCAATGGGAATGGGAAGAATTGGGACAAAAATTGGAAAATTTTTAAGGGACTTTGAAAAAATTTCAACTGGAATTTTAGCCATTTTTTGACGTGAAATTGTAAACATGTGGCCATGGATTTTGAAAATTCTAGAGAGAATTTTAAAAGCTTCAACAGAATTTCAACAATTTTGAGAGGGATTTGAAAAGTTTCAATGGGAATGGGAAGAATTGGGACAAAAATTGGAAAATTTTTAAGGGACTTTGAAAAAATTTCAACTGGAATTTTAGCCATTTTGTTACGTGAAATTGTAAACAAGTGGCCACGGATTTTGAAAATTCTAGAGAGAATTTTAAAAGCTTCAACAGAATTTCAACAATTTTGAGAGGGATTTGAAAAGTTTCAATGGGAATGGGAAGAATTGGGACAAAAATTGGAAAATTTTTAAGGGACTTTGAAAAAATTTCAACTGGAATTTTAGCCATTTTTTGACATGAAATTGTAAACATGTGGCCATGGATTTTGAAAATTCTAGAGAGAATTTTAAAAGCTTCAACAGAATTTCAACAATTTTGAGAGGGATTTGAAAAGTTTCAATGGGAATGGGAAGAATTGGGACAAAAATTGGAAAATTTTTAAGGGACTTTGAAAAAATTTCAACTGGAATTTTAGCCATTTTTTGACGTGAAATTGTAAACATGTGGCCATGGATTTTGAAAATTCTAGAGAGAATTTTAAAAGCTTCAACAGAATGTCAACAATTTTGAGAGGGATTTGAAAAGTTTCAATGGGAATGGGAAGAATTGGGACAAAAATTGGAAAATTTTTAAGGGACTTTGTAAAAATTTCAACTGGAATTTTAGCCATTTTTTGACGTGAAATTGTAAACATGTGGCCATGGATTTTGAAAATCCTAGAGAGAATTTTAAAAGCTTCAACAGAATTTCAACAATTTTGAGAGGGATTTGAAAAGTTTCAATGGGAATGGGAAGAATTGGGACAAAAATTGGAAAATTTTTCAGGGACTTTGAAAAAATTTCAACTGGAATTTTAGCCATTTTTTGACGTGAAATTGTAAACATGTGGCCATGGATTTTGAAAATTCTAGAGAGAATTTTAAAAGCTTCAAGAGAATTTCAACAATTTTGAGAGGGATTTGAAAAGTTTCAATGGGAATGGGAAGAATTGGGACAAAAATTGGAAAATTTTTAAGGGACTTTGAAAAAATTTCAACTGGAATTTTAGCCATTTTTTGACGTGAAATTGTAAACATGTGGACGTGGATTTTGAAAATTCTAGAGAGAATTTTAAAAGCTTCAACAGAATTTCAACAATTTTGAGAGGGATTTGAAAAGTTTCAATGGGAATGGGAAGAATTGGGACAAAAATTGGAAAATTTTTAAGGGACTTTGAAAAAATTTCAACTGGAATTTTAGCCATTTTTTGACGTGAAATTGTAAACATGTGGCCATGGATTTTGAAAATTCTAGAGAGAATTTTAAAAGCTTCAACAGAATTTCAACAATTTTGAGAGGGATTTGAAAAGTTTCAATGGGAATGGGAAGAATTGGGACAAAAATTGGAAAATTTTTAAGGGACTTTGAAAAAATTTCAACTGGAATTTTAGCCATTTTTTGACGTGAAATTGTAAACATGTGGCCATGGATTTTGAAAATTCTAGAGAGAATTTTAAAAGCTTCAACAGAATTTCAACAATTTTGAGAGGGATTTGAAAAGTTTCAATGGGAATGGGAAGAATTGGGACAAAAATTGGAAAATTTTTAAGGGACTTTGAAAAAATTTCAACTGGAATTTTAGCCATTTTTTGACGTGAAATTGTAAACATGTGGCCATGGATTTTGAAAATTCTAGAGAGAATTTTAAAAGCTTCAACAGAATTTCAACAATTTTGAGAGGGATTTGAAAAGTTTCAATGGGAATGGGAAGAATTGGGACAAAAATTGGAAAATTTTTAAGGGACTTTGAAAAAATTTCAACTGGAATTTTAGCCATTTTTTGACGTGAAATTGTAAACATGTGGCCACGGATTTTGAAAATTCTAGAGAGAATTTTAAAAGCTTCAAGAGAATTTCAACAATTTTGAGAGGGATTTGAAAAGTTTCAATGGGAATGGGAAGAATTGGGACAAAAATTGGAAAATTTTTAAGGGACTTTGAAAAAAATTCAACTGGAATTTTAGCATTTTTTTTACTTGAAATTGTAAACATGTGGACATGGATTTTGAAAATTCTAGAGAGAATTTTAAAAGCTTTAACAGAATTTCAACAATTTTGAGAGGGATTTGAAAAGTTTCAATGGGAATGGGAAGAATTGGGACAAAAATTGGAAAATTTTTAAGGGACTTTGAAAAAATTTCAACTGGAATTTTAGCAATTTTTTGACGTGAAATTGTAAACATGTTGAAGTGGATTTTGAAAATTCTAGAGAGAATTTTAAAAGCTTCAAGAGAATTTCAACAATTTTGAGAGGGATTTGAAAAGTTTCAATGGGAATGGGAAGAATTGGGACAAAAATTGGAAAATTTTTAAGGGACTTTGAAAAAATTTCAACTGGAATTTTAGCCATTTTTTTATGTGAAATTGTAAACATGTGGCCATGGATTTTGAAAATTCTAGAGAGAATTTTAAAAGCTTCAACAGAATTTCAACAATTTTGAGAGGGATTTGAAAAGTTTCAATGGGAATGGGAAGAATTGGGACAGAAATTGGAAAATTTTTAAGGGACTTTGAAAAAATTCCAACTGGAATTTTAGCAATTTTTTGACGTGAAATTGTAAACATGTGGACGTGGATTTTGAAAATTCTAGAGAGAATTTTAAAAGCTTCAACAGAATTTCAACAATTTTGAGAGGGATTTGAAAAGTTTCAATGGGAATGGGAAGAATTGGGACAAAAATTGGAAAATTTTTAAGGGACTTTGAAAACATTTCAACTGGAATTTTAGCCATTTTGTTACATGAAATTGTAAACATGTGGACATGGATTTTGAAAATTCTAGAGAGAATTTTAAAAGCTTCAACAGAATTTCTACAATTTTGAGAGGGATTTGAAAAGTTTCAATGGGAATGGGAAGAATTGGGACAAAAATTGGAAAATTTTTAAGGGACTTTGAAAAAATTTCAACTGGAATTTTAGCAATTTTTTGACGTGAAATTGTAAATATGTTGAAGTGGATTTTGAAAATTCTAGAGAGAATTTTAAAAGCTTCAAGAGAATTTCAACAATTTTGAGAGGGATTTGAAAAGTTTCAATGGGAATGGGAAGTATTGGGCCAGAAATTGGAAAATTTTTAAGGGACTTTGAAAAAATTTCAACTGGAATTTTAGCAATTTTTTTACGTGAAATTGTAAACATGTGGCCATGGATTTTGAAAATTCTAGAGAGAATTTTAAAAGCTTCAACAGAATTTCAACAATTTTGAGAGGGATTTGAAAAGTTTCAATGGGAATGGGAAGAATTGGGACAGAAATTGGAAAATTTTTAAGGGACTTTGAAAAAATTCCAACTGGAATTTTAGCCATTTTTTGACGTGAAATTGTAAACATGTGGACGTGGATTTTGAAAATTCTAGAGAGAATTTTAAAAGCTTCAACAGAATTTCCACAATTTTGAGAGGGATTTGAAAAGTTTCAATGGGAATGGGAAGAATTGGGACAAAAATTGGAAAATTTTTAAGGGACTTTGAAAAAATTCCAACTGGAATTTTAGCAATTTTGTTACGTGAAATTGTAAACATGTGGACATGGATTTTGAAAATTCTAGAGAGAATTTTAAAAGCTTTAACAGAATTTCTACAATTTTGAGAGGGATTTGAAAAGTTTCAATGGGAATGGGAAGAATTGGGACAAAAATTGGAAAATTTTTAAGGGACTTTGAAAAAATTTCAACTGGAATTTTAGCCATTTTTTGACGTGAAATTGTAAATATGTTGAAGTGGATTTTGAAAATTCTAGAGAGAATTTTAAAAGCTTCAAGAGAATTTCAACAATTTTGAGAGGGATTTGAAAAGTTTCAATGGGAATGGGAAGAATTGGGACAAAAATTGGAAAATTTTTAAGGGACTTTGTAAAAATTTCAACTGGAATTTTAGCCATTTTTTTACGTGAAATTGTAAACATGTGGCCATGGATTTTGAAAATTCTAGAGAGAATTTTAAAAGCTTCAACAGAATTTCAACAATTTTGAGAGGGATTTGAAAAGCTTCTATGGGAATGGGAAGAATTGGGACAAAAATTGGAAAATTTTTAAGGGACTTTGAAAAAATTTCAACTGGAATTTTAGCCATTTTGTTACGTGAAATTGTAAACATGTGGCCATGGATTTTGAAAATTCTAGAGAGAATTTTAAAAGCTTCAAGAGAATTTCAACAATTTTGAGAGGGATTTGAAAAGTTTCAATGGGAATGGGAAGAATTGGGACAAAAATTGGAAAATTTTTAAGGGACTTTGAAAAAATTTCAACTGGAATTTTAGCCATTTTTTGACGTGAAATTGTAAACATGTGGACATGGATTTTGAAAGTTCTAGAGAGAATTTTAAAAGCTTCAAGAGAATTTCAACAATTTTGAGAGGGATTTGAAAAGTTTCAATGGGAATGGGAAGAATTGGGACAAAAATTGGAAAATTTTTAAGGGACTTTGAAAACATTTCAACTGGAATTTTAGCCATTTTGTTACATGAAATTGTAAACATGTGGACATGGATTTTGAAAATTCTAGAGAGAATTTTAAAAGCTTCAACAGAATTTCAACAATTTTGAGAGGGATTTGAAAAGTTTCAATGGGAATGGGAAGAATTGGGACAAAAATTGGAAAATTTTTAAGGGACTTTGAAAAAATTTCAACTGGAATTTTAGCCATTTTTTGACGTGAAATTGTAAACTTGTTGAAGTGGATTTTGAAAATTCTAGAGAGAATTTTAAAAGCTTCAACAGAATTTCAACAATTTTGAGAGGGATTTGAAAAGTTTCAATGGGAATGGGAAGAATTGGGACAAAAATTGGAAAATTTTTAAGGGACTTTGAAAAAATTCCAACTGGAATTTTAGCCATTTTTTGACGTGAAATTGTAAACATGTGGCCATGGATTTTGAAAATTCTAGAGAGAATTTTAAAAGCTTCAACAGAATTTCAACAATTTTGAGAGGGATTTGAAAAGTTTCAATGGGAATGGGAAGAATTGGGACAGAAATTGGAAAATTTTTAAGGGACTTTGAAAAAATTTCAACTGGAATTTTAGCCATTTTTTGACGTGAAATTGTAAACATGTTGAAGTGGATTTTGAAAATTCTAGAGAGAATTTTAAAAGCTTCAACAGAATTTCAACAATTTTGAGAGGGATTTGAAAAGTTTCAATGGGAATGGGAAGAATTGGGACAAAAATTGGAAAATTTTTAAGGGACTTTGAAAAAATTTCAACTGGAATTTTAGCAATTTTTTTATGTGAAATTGTAAACATGTGGACATGGAATTTGAAAATTCTAGAGAGAATTTTAAAAGCTTCAACAGAATTTCAACAATTTTGAGAGGGATTTGAAAAGTTTCAATGGGAATGGGAAGAATTGGGACAAAAATTGGAAAATTTTTAAGGGACTTTGAAAAAATTCCAACTGGAATTTTAGCAATTTTTTGACGTGAAATTGTAAACATGTGGACATGGATTTTGAAAATTCTAGAGAGAATTTTAAAAGCTTCAACAGAATTTCTACAATGTTGAGAGGGATTTGAAAAGTTTCAATGGGAATGGGAAGAATTGGGACAGAAATTGGAAAATTTTTAAGGGACTTTGAAAAAATTTCAACTGGAATTTTAGCCATTTTTTGACGTGAAATTGTAAACATGTGGCCATGGATTTTGAAAATTCTAGAGAGAATTTTAAAAGCTTCAACAGAATTTCAACAATTTTGAGAGGGATTTGAAAAGTTTCCATGGGAATGGGAAGAATTGGGACAAAAATTGGAAAATTTTTAAGGGACTTTGAAAAAATTTCAACTGGAATTTTAGCAATTTTTTATGTGAAATTGTAAACATGTGGACATGGATTTTGAAAATTCTAGAGAGAATTTTAAAAGCTTCAAGAGAATTTCAACAATTTTGAGAGGGATTTGAAAAGTTTCACTGGGAATGGGAAGAATTGGGACAGAAATTGGAAAATTTTTAAGGGACTTTGAAAAAATTCCAACTGGAATTTTAGCAATTTTTTGACGTGAAATTGTAAACATGTGGCCATGGATTTTGAAAATTCTAGAGAGAATTTTAAAAGTTTCAACAGAATTTCAACAATTTTGAGAGGGATTTGAAAAGTTTCAATGGGAATGGGAAGAATTGGGACAAAAATTGGAAAATTTTTAAGGGACTTTGAAAAAATTCCAACTGGAATTTTAGCAATTTTTTGACGTGAAATTGTAAACATGTGGACATGGATTTTGAAAATTCTAGAGAGAATTTTAAAAGCTTCAACAGAATTTCAACAATTTTGAGAGGGATTTGAAAAGTTTCAATGGGAATGGGAAGAATTGGGACAAAAATTGGAAAATTTTTAAGGGACTTTGAAAAAATTTCAACTGGAATTTTAGCCATTTTGTTACGTGAAATTGTAAACATGTGGCCACGGATTTTGAAAATTCTAGAGAGAATTTTAAAAGCTTCAAGAGAATTTCAACAATTTTGAGAGGGATATGAAAAGTTTCAATGGGAATGGGAAGAATTGGGACAAAAATTGGAAAATTTTTAAGGGACTTTGAAAAAATTTCAACTGGAATTTTAGCCATTTTTTGACGTGAAATTGTAAACATATTGAAGTGGATTTTGAAAATTCTAGAGAGAATTTTAAAAGCTTCAACAGAATTTCAACAATTTGAGAGGGATTTGAAAAGTTTCAATGGGAATGGGAAGAATTGGGACAAAAATTGGAAAATTTTTAAGGGACTTTGAAAAAATTTCAACTGGAATTTTAGCCATTTTTTTACGTGAAATTGTAAACATGTTGAAGTGGATTTTGAAAATTCTAGAGAGAATTTTAAAAGCTTCAAGAGAATTTCAACAATTTTGAGAGGGATTTGAAAAGTTTCAATGGGAATGGGAAGAATTGGGACAAAAATTGGAAAATTTTTAAGGGACTTTGAAAAAATTTCAACTGGAATTTTAGCATTTTTTTTACTTGAAATTGTAAACATGTTGAAGTGGATTTTGAAAATTCTAGAGAGAATTTTAAAAGCTTAACAGAATTTCAACAATTTTGAGAGGGATTTGAAAAGTTTCAATGGGAATGGGAAGAATTGGGACAAAAATTGGAAAATTTTTAAGGGACTTTGAAAAAATTTCAACTGGAATTTTAGCAATTTTTTGACGTGAAATTGTAAACATGTTGAACTGGATTTTGAAAATTCTAGAGAGAATTTAAAAGCTTCAAGAGAATTTCAACAATTTTGAGAGGGATTTGAAAAGTTTCAATGGGAATGGGAAGAATTGGGACAGAAATTGGAAATTTTGAAGGGACTTTGAAAAATTCCAACTGGAATTTTAGCAATTTTTTGACGTGAAATTGTAAACATGTGGACATGGATTTTGAAAATTCTAGAGAGAATTTTAAAAGCTTCAAGAGAATTTCAACAATTTTGAGAGGGATTTGAAAAGTTTCAATGGGAATGGGAAGAATTGGGACAAAAATTGGAAAATTTTTAAGGGACTTTGAAAAAATTTCAACTGGAATTTTAGCCATTTTGTTACGTGAAATTGTAAACATGTGGCCACGGATTTTGAAAATTCTAGAGAGAATTTTAAAAGCTTCAAGAGAATTTCAACAATTTTGAGAGGGATTTGAAAAGTTTCAATGGGAATGGGAAGAATTGGGACAAAATTGGAAATTTTTAAGGGACTTTGAAAAAATTTCAACTGGAATTTTAGCCATTTTTTGACGTGAAATTGTAAACATGTGGCCATGGATTTTGAAAATTCTAGAGAGAATTTTAAAAGCTTCAACAGAATTTCAACAATTTTGAGAGGGATTTGAAAAGTTTCAATGGGAATGGGAAGAATTGGGACAAAAATTGGAAATTTTTAAGGGACTTTGAAAAATTTCAACTGGAATTTTAGCCATTTTGTTACGTGAAATTGTAAACATGTGGACACGGATTTTGAAAATTCTAGAGAGAATTTTAAAAGCTTCAAGAGAATTTCAACAATTTTGAGAGGGATTTGAAAAGTTTCAATGGGAATGGGAAGAATTGGGACAAAAATTGGAAAATTTTTAAGGGACTTTGAAAAATTTCAACTGGAATTTTAGCCATTTTGTTACGTGAAATTGTAAACATGTGGCCATGGATTTTGAAAATTCTAGAGAGAATTTTAAAAGCTTCAAGAGAATTTCAACAATTTGAGAGGGATTTGAAAAGTTTCAATGGGAATGGGAAGAATTGGGACAAAAATTGGAAAATTTTTAAGGGACTTTGAAAAAATTTCAACTGGAATTTTAGCCATTTTTTTATGTGAAATTGTAAACATGTGGACATGGATTTTGAAAATTCTAGAGAGAATTTTAAAAGCTTCAACAGAATTTCAACAATTTTGAGAGGGATTTGAAAAGTTTCAATGGGAATGGGAAGAATTGGGACAAAAATTGGAAAATTTTTAAGGGACTTTGAAAAAATTTCAACTGGAATTTTAGCAGTTTTGTTACGTGAAATTGTAAACATGTGGACATGGATTTTGAAAATTCTAGAGAGAATTTTAAAAGCTTCAACAGAATTTCAACAATTTTGAGAGGGATTTGAAAAGTTTCAATGGGAATGGGAAGAATTGGGACAGAAATTGGAAAATTTTTAAGGGACTTTGAAAAAATTCCAACTGGAATTTTAGCAATTTTTTGACGTGAAATTGTAAACATGTGGACGTGGATTTTGAAAATTCTAGAGAGAATTTTAAAAGCTTCAACAGAATTTCAACAATTTTGAGAGGGATTTGAAAAGTTTCAATGGGAATGGGAAGAATTGGGACAGAAATTGGAAAATTTTTAAGGGACTTTGAAAAAATTTCAACTGGAATTTTAGCAATTTTTTTACGTGAAATTGTAAACATGTGGCCATGGATTTTGAAAATTCTAGAGAGAATTTTAAAAGCTTCAAGAGAATTTCAACAATTTTGAGAGGGATTTGAAAAGTTTCAATGGGAATGGGAAGAATTGGGACAGAAATTGGAAAATTTTTAAGGGACTTTGAAAAAATTCCAACTGGAATTTTAGCCATTTTTTGACGTGAAATTGTAAACATGTGGACGTGGATTTTGAAAATTCTAGAGAGAATTTTAAAAGCTTCAACAGAATTTCAACAATTTTGAGAGGGATTTGAAAAGTTTCAATGGGAATGGGAAGAATTGGGACAAAAATTGGAAAATTTTTAAGGGACTTTGAAAAAATTCCAACTGGAATTTTAGCCATTTTTTGACGTGAAATTGTAAATATGTTGAAGTGGACTTTGAAAATTCTAGAGAGAATTTTAAAAGCTTCAAGAGAATTTCAACAATTTTGAGAGGGATTTGAAAAGTTTCAATGGGAATGGGAAGAATTGGGACAAAAATTGGAAAATTTTTAAGGGACTTTGTAAAAATTTCAACTGGAATTTTAGCCATTTTTTTACGTGAAATTGTAAACATGTGGACATGGATTTTGAAAATTCTAGAGAGAATTTTAAAAGCTTCAACAGAATTTCAACAATTTTGAGAGGGATTTGAAAAGCTTCATTGGGAATGGGAAGAATTGGGACAAAAATTGGAAAATTTTTAAGGGACTTTGAAAAAATTTCAACTGGAATTTTAGCCATTTTTTGACGTGAAATTGTAAACATGTGGCCATGGATTTTGAAAATTCTAGAGAGAATTTTAAAAGCTTCAAGAGAATTTCAACAATTTTGAGAGGGATTTGAAAAGTTTCAATGGGAATGGGAAGAATTGGGACAAAAATTGGAAAATTTTTAAGGGACTTTGAAAAAATTTCAACTGGAATTTTAGCCATTTTTTGACGTGAAATTGTAAACATGTGGACATGGATTTTGAAAGTTCTAGAGAGAATTTTAAAAGCTTCAAGAGAATTTCAACAATTTTGAGAGGGATTTGAAAAGTTTCAATGGGAATGGGAAGAATTGGGACAAAAATTGGAAAATTTTTAAGGGACTTTGAAAAAATTTCAACTGGAATTTTAGCCATTTTGTTACATGAAATTGTAAACATGTGGCCATGGATTTTGAAAATTCTAGAGAGAATTTTAAAAGCTTCAACAGAATTTCAACAATTTTGAGAGGGATTTGAAAAGTTTCAATGGGAATGGGAAGAATTGGGACAAAAATTGGAAAATTTTTAAGGGACTTTGAAAAAATTCCAACTGGAATTTTAGCAATTTTTTGACGTGAAATTGTAAACATGTGGACATGGATTTTGAAAATTCTAGAGAGAATTTTAAAAGCTTCAACAGAATTTCTACAATGTTGAGAGGGATTTGAAAAGTTTCAATGGGAATGGGAAGAATTGGGACAGAAATTGGAAAATTTTTAAGGGACTTTGAAAAAATTTCAACTGGAATTTTAGCAATTTTTTTTACGTGAAATTGTAAACATGTGGCCATGGATTTTGAAAATTCTAGAGAGAATTTTAAAAGCTTCAACAGAATTTCAACAATTTTGAGAGGGATTTGAAAAGTTTCAATGGGAATGGGAAGAATTGGGACAAAAATTGGAAAATTTTTAAGGGACTTTGAAAAAATTCCAACTGGAATTTTAGCAATTTTTTGACGTGAAATTGTAAACATGTGGCCATGGATTTTGAAAATTCTAGAGAGAATTTTAAAAGCTTCAACAGAATTTCAACAATTTTGAGAGGGATTTGAAAAGTTTCAATGGGAATGGGAAGAATTGGGACAAAAATTGGAAAATTTTTAAGGGACTTTGAAAAAATTTCAACTGGAATTTTAGCAATTTTTTTATGTGAAATTGTAAACATGTGGACATGGATTTTGAAAATTCTAGAGAGAATTTTAAAAGCTTCAAGAGAATTTCAACAATTTTGAGAGGGATTTGAAAAGTTTCAATGGGAATGGGAAGAATTGGGACAAAAATTGGAAAATTTTTAAGGGACTTTGAAAAAATTTCAACTGGAATTTTAGCCATTTTTTGACGTGAAATTGTAAACATGTGGCCATGGATTTTGAAAATTCTAGAGAGAATTTTAAAAGCTTCAACAGAATTTCAACAATTTTGAGAGGGATTTGAAAAGTTTCAATGGGAATGGGAAGAATTGGGACAAAAATTGGAAAATTTTTAAGGGACTTTGAAAAAATTTCAACTGGAATTTTAGCAATTTTTTTTACGTGAAATTGTAAACATGTGGCCATGGATTTTGAAAATTCTAGAGAGAATTTTAAAAGCTTCAACAGAATTTCTACAATTTTGAGAGGGATTTGAAAAGTTTCAATGGGAATGGGAAGAATTGGGACAAAAATTGGAAAATTTTTAAGGGACTTTGAAAAAATTTCAACTGGAATTTTAGCAATTTTTTGACGTGAAATTGTAAACATGTGGCCATGGATTTTGAAAATTCTAGAGAGAATTTTAAAAGCTTCAACAGAATTTCAACAATTTTGAGAGGGATTTGAAAAGTTTCAATGGGAATGGGAAGAATTGGGACAAAAATTGGAAAATTTTTAAGGGACTTTGAAAAAATTCCAACTGGAATTTTAGCCATTTTTTGACGTGAAATTGTAAACATGTGGACATGGATTTTGAAAATTCTAGAGAGAATTTTAAAAGCTTCAAGAGAATTTCAACAATTTTGAGAGGGATTTGAAAAGTTTCAATGGGAATGGGAAGAATTGGGACAAAAATTGGAAAATTTTGAAGGGACTTTGAAAAAATTTCAACTGGAATTTTAGCCATTTTTTGACGTGAAATTGTAAACATGTGGCCATGGATTTTGAAAATTCTAGAGAGAATTTTAAAAGCTTCAACAGAATTTCAACAATTTTGAGAGGGATTTGAAAAGTTTCAATGGGAATGGGAAGAATTGGGACAAAAATTGGAAAATTTTTAAGGGACTTTGAAAAAATTTCAACTGGAATTTTAGCCATTTTTTTACGTGAAATTGTAAACATGTTGAAGTGGATTTTGAAAATTCTAGAGAGAATTTTAAAAGCTTCAACAGAATTTCAACAATTTTGAGAGGGATTTGAAAAGTTTCAATGGGAATGGGAAGAATTGGGACAAAAATTGGAAAATTTTTAAGGGACTTTGAAAAAATTTCAACTGGAATTTTAGCAATTTTTTTATGTGAAATTGTAAACATGTGGACATGGATTTTGAAAATTCTAGAGAGAATTTTAAAAGCTTCAAGAGAATTTCAACAATTTTGAGAGGGATTTGAAAAGTTTCAATGGGAATGGGAAGAATTGGGACAAAAATTGGAAAATTTTTAAGGGACTTTGAAAAAATTTCAACTGGAATTTTAGCATTTTTTTTACGTGAAATTGTAAACATGTGGCCATGGATTTTGAAAATTCTAGAGAGAATTTTAAAAGCTTCAACAGAATTTCAACAATTTTGAGAGGGATTTGAAAAGTTTCAATGGGAATGGGAAGAATTGGGACAGAAATTGGAAAATTTTTAAGGGACTTTGAAAAAATTTCAACTGGAATTTTAGCAATTTTTTGACGTGAAATTGTAAACATGTGGCCATGGATTTTGAAAATTCTAGAGAGAATTTTAAAAGCTTCAAGAGAATTTCAACAATTTTGAGAGGGATTTGAAAAGTTTCAATGGGAATGGGAAGAATTGGGACAAAAATTGGAAAATTTTTAAGGGACTTTGAAAAAATTCCAACTGGAATTTTAGCCATTTTTTGACGTGAAATTGTAAACATGTGGACATGGATTTTGAAAATTGCAGAGAGAATTTTAAAAGCTTCAACAGAATTTCAACAATTTTGAGAGGGATTTGAAAAGTTTCAATGGGAATGGGAAGAATTGGGACAAAAATTGGAAAATTTTGAAGGGACTTTGAAAAAATTTCAACTGGAATTTTAGCCATTTTTTGACGTGAAATTGTAAACATGTGGACATGGATTTTGAAAATTCTAGAGAGAATTTTAAAAGCTTCAACAGAATTTCAACAATTTTGAGAGGGATTTGAAAAGTTTCAATGGGAATGGGAAGAATTGGGACAAAAATTGGAAAATTTTTAAGGGACTTTGAAAAAATTTCAACTGGAATTTTAGCCATTTTTTTACGTGAAATTGTAAACATGTTGAAGTGGATTTTGAAAATTCTAGAGAGAATTTTAAAAGCTTCAACAGAATTTCAACAATTTTGAGAGGGATTTGAAAAGTTTCAATGGGAATGGGAAGAATTGGGACAGAAATTGGAAAATTTTTAAGGGACTTTGAAAAAATTTCAACTGGAATTTTAGCAATTTTTTTATGTGAAATTGTAAACATGTGGACATGGATTTTGAAAATTCTAGAGAGAATTTTAAAAGCTTCAAGAGAATTTCAACAATTTTGAGAGGGATTTGAAAAGTTTCACTGGGAATGGGAAGAATTGGGACAAAAATTGGAAAATTTTTAAGGGACTTCGAAAAAATTTCAACTGGAATTTTAGCCATTTTGTTACGTGAAATTGTAAACATGTGGCCATGGATTTTGAAAATTCTAGAGAGAATTTTAAAAGCTTCAACAGAATTTCAACAATTTTGAGAGGGATTTGAAAAGTTTCAATGGGAATGGGAAGAATTGGGACAAAAATTGGAAAATTTTTAAGGGACTTTGAAAAAATTTCAACTGGAATTTTAGCAATTTTTTTTACGTGAAATTGTAAACATGTGGCCATGGATTTTGAAAATTCTAGAGAGAATTTTAAAAGCTTCAACAGAATTTCTACAATTTTGAGAGGGATTTGAAAAGTTTCAATGGGAATGGGAAGAATTGGGACAAAAATTGGAAAATTTTTAAGGGACTTTGAAAAAATTTCAACTGGAATTTTAGCAATTTTTTGACGTGAAATTGTAAACATGTGGCCATGGATTTTGAAAATTCTAGAGAGAATTTTAAAAGCTTCAACAGAATTTCAACAATTTTGAGAGGGATTTGAAAAGTTTCAATGGGAATGGGAAGAATTGGGACAAAAATTGGAAAATTTTTAAGGGACTTTGAAAAAATTCCAGCTGGAATTTTAGCCATTTTTTGACGTGAAATTGTAAACATGTGGACATGGATTTTGAAAATTCTAGAGAGAATTTTAAAAGCTTCAAGAGAATTTCAACAATTTTGAGAGGGATTTGAAAAGTTTCAATGGGAATGGGAAGAATTGGGACAAAAATTGGAAAATTTTGAAGGGACTTTGAAAAAATTTCAACTGGAATTTTAGCCATTTTTTGACGTGAAATTGTAAACATGTGGCCATGGATTTTGAAAATTCTAGAGAGAATTTTAAAAGCTTCAACAGAATTTCAACAATTTTGAGAGGGATTTGAAAAGTTTCAATGGGAATGGGAAGAATTGGGACAAAAATTGGAAAATTTTTAAGGGACTTTGAAAAAATTTCAACTGGAATTTTAGCCATTTTTTTACGTGAAATTGTAAACATGTTGAAGTGGATTTTGAAAATTCTAGAGAGAATTTTAAAAGCTTCAAGAGAATTTCAACAATTTTGAGAGGGATTTGAAAAGTTTCAATGGGAATGGGAAGAATTGGGACAAAAATTGGAAAATTTTTAAGGGACTTTGAAAAAATTTCAACTGGAATTTTAGCAATTTTTTTATGTGAAATTGTAAACATGTGGACATGGATTTTGAAAATTCTAGAGAGAATTTTAAAAGCTTCAAGAGAATTTCAACAATTTTGAGAGGGATTTGAAAAGTTTCAATGGGAATGGGAAGAATTGGGACAAAAATTGGAAAATTTTTAAGGGACTTTGAAAAAATTTCAACTGGAATTTTAGCATTTTTTTTACGTGAAATTGTAAACATGTGGCCATGGATTTTGAAAATTCTAGAGAGAATTTTAAAAGCTTCAACAGAATTTCAACAATTTTGAGAGGGATTTGAAAAGTTTCAATGGGAATGGGAAGAATTGGGACAGAAATTGGAAAATTTTTAAGGGACTTTGAAAAAATTTCAACTGGAATTTTAGCAATTTTTTGACGTTAAATTGTAAACATGTGGCCATGGATTTTGAAAATTCTAGAGAGAATTTTAAAAGCTTCAAGAGAATTTCAACAATTTTGAGAGGGATTTGAAAAGTTTCAATGGGAATGGGAAGAATTGGGACAAAAATTGGAAAATTTTTAAGGGACTTTGAAAAAATTCCAACTGGAATTTTAGCCATTTTTTGACGTGAAATTGTAAACATGTGGACATGGATTTTGAAAATTGCAGAGAGAATTTTAAAAGCTTCAACAGAATTTCAACAATTTTGAGAGGGATTTGAAAAGTTTCAATGGGAATGGGAAGAATTGGGACAAAAATTGGAAAATTTTTAAGGGACTTTGAAAAAATTTCAACTGGAATTTTAGCCATTTTTTTACGTGAAATTGTAAACATGTTGAAGTGGATTTTGAAAATTCTAGAGAGAATTTTAAAAGCTTCAAGAGAATTTCAACAATTTTGAGAGGGATTTGAAAAGTTTCAATGGGAATGGGAAGAATTGGGACAAAAATTGGAAAATTTTTAAGGGACTTTGAAAAAATTTCAACTGGAATTTTAGCATTTTTTTTACTTGAAATTGTAAACATGTTGAAGTGGATTTTGAAAATTCTAGAGAGAATTTTAAAAGCTTTAACAGAATTTCAACAATTTTGAGAGGGATTTGAAAAGTTTCAATGGGAATGGGAAGAATTGGGACAAAAATTGGAAAATTTTTAAGGGACTTTGAAAAAATTTCAACTGGAATTTTAGCAATTTTTTGACGTGAAATTGTAAACATGTTGAACTGGATTTTGAAAATTCTAGAGAGAATTTTAAAAGCTTCAAGAGAATTTCAACAATTTTGAGAGGGATTTGAAAAGTTTCAATGGGAATGGGAAGAATTGGGACAGAAATTGGAAAATTTTGAAGGGACTTTGAAAAAATTCCAACTGGAATTTTAGCAATTTTTTGACGTGAAATTGTAAACATGTGGACATGGATTTTGAAAATTCTAGAGAGAATTTTAAAAGCTTCAAGAGAATTTCAACAATTTTGAGAGGGATTTGAAAAGTTTCAATGGGAATGGGAAGAATTGGGACAAAAATTGGAAAATTTTTAAGGGACTTTGAAAAAATTTCAACTGGAATTTTAGCCATTTTGTTACGTGAAATTGTAAACATGTGGCCACGGATTTTGAAAATTCTAGAGAGAATTTTAAAAGCTTCAAGAGAATTTCAACAATTTTGAGAGGGATTTGAAAAGTTTCAATGGGAATGGGAAGAATTGGGACAAAAATTGGAAAATTTTTAAGGGACTTTGAAAAAATTTCAACTGGAATTTTAGCCATTTTTTGACGTGAAATTGTAAACATGTGGCCATGGATTTTGAAAATTCTAGAGAGAATTTTAAAAGCTTCAACAGAATTTCAACAATTTTGAGAGGGATTTGAAAAGTTTCAATGGGAATGGGAAGAATTGGGACAAAAATTGGAAAATTTTTAAGGGACTTTGAAAAAATTTCAACTGGAATTTTAGCCATTTTGTTACGTGAAATTGTAAACATGTGGACACGGATTTTGAAAATTCTAGAGAGAATTTTAAAAGCTTCAAGAGAATTTCAACAATTTTGAGAGGGATTTGAAAAGTTTCAATGGGAATGGGAAGAATTGGGACAAAAATTGGAAAATTTTTAAGGGACTTTGAAAAAATTTCAACTGGAATTTTAGCCATTTTGTTACGTGAAATTGTAAACATGTGGCCATGGATTTTGAAAATTCTAGAGAGAATTTTAAAAGCTTCAAGAGAATTTCAACAATTTTGAGAGGGATTTGAAAAGTTTCAATGGGAATGGGAAGAATTGGGACAAAAATTGGAAAATTTTTAAGGGACTTTGAAAAAATTTCAACTGGAATTTTAGCCATTTTTTTATGTGAAATTGTAAACATGTGGACATGGATTTTGAAAATTCTAGAGAGAATTTTAAAAGCTTCAACAGAATTTCAACAATTTTGAGAGGGATTTGAAAAGTTTCAATGGGAATGGGAAGAATTGGGACAAAAATTGGAAAATTTTTAAGGGACTTTGAAAAAATTTCAACTGGAATTTTAGCAGTTTTGTTACGTGAAATTGTAAACATGTGGACATGGATTTTGAAAATTCTAGAGAGAATTTTAAAAGCTTCAACAGAATTTCAACAATTTTGAGAGGGATTTGAAAAGTTTCAATGGGAATGGGAAGAATTGGGACAGAAATTGGAAAATTTTTAAGGGACTTTGAAAAAATTCCAACTGGAATTTTAGCAATTTTTTGACGTGAAATTGTAAACATGTGGACGTGGATTTTGAAAATTCTAGAGAGAATTTTAAAAGCTTCAACAGAATTTCAACAATTTTGAGAGGGATTTGAAAAGTTTCAATGGGAATGGGAAGAATTGGGACAGAAATTGGAAAATTTTTAAGGGACTTTGAAAAAATTTCAACTGGAATTTTAGCAATTTTTTTACGTGAAATTGTAAACATGTGGCCATGGATTTTGAAAATTCTAGAGAGAATTTTAAAAGCTTCAAGAGAATTTCAACAATTTTGAGAGGGATTTGAAAAGTTTCAATGGGAATGGGAAGAATTGGGACAGAAATTGGAAAATTTTTAAGGGACTTTGAAAAAATTCCAACTGGAATTTTAGCCATTTTTTGACGTGAAATTGTAAACATGTGGACGTGGATTTTGAAAATTCTAGAGAGAATTTTAAAAGCTTCAACAGAATTTCAACAATTTTGAGAGGGATTTGAAAAGTTTCAATGGGAATGGGAAGAATTGGGACAAAAATTGGAAAATTTTTAAGGGACTTTGAAAAAATTCCAACTGGAATTTTAGCCATTTTTTGACGTGAAATTGTAAATATGTTGAAGTGGACTTTGAAAATTCTAGAGAGAATTTTAAAAGCTTCAAGAGAATTTCAACAATTTTGAGAGGGATTTGAAAAGTTTCAATGGGAATGGGAAGAATTGGGACAAAAATTGGAAAATTTTTAAGGGACTTTGTAAAAATTTCAACTGGAATTTTAGCCATTTTTTTACGTGAAATTGTAAACATGTGGACATGGATTTTGAAAATTCTAGAGAGAATTTTAAAAGCTTCAACAGAATTTCAACAATTTTGAGAGGGATTTGAAAAGCTTCATTGGGAATGGGAAGAATTGGGACAAAAATTGGAAAATTTTTAAGGGACTTTGAAAAAATTTCAACTGGAATTTTAGCCATTTTTTGACGTGAAATTGTAAACATGTGGCCATGGATTTTGAAAATTCTAGAGAGAATTTTAAAAGCTTCAAGAGAATTTCAACAATTTTGAGAGGGATTTGAAAAGTTTCAATGGGAATGGGAAGAATTGGGACAAAAATTGGAAAATTTTTAAGGGACTTTGAAAAAATTTCAACTGGAATTTTAGCCATTTTTTGACGTGAAATTGTAAACATGTGGACATGGATTTTGAAAGTTCTAGAGAGAATTTTAAAAGCTTCAAGAGAATTTCAACAATTTTGAGAGGGATTTGAAAAGTTTCAATGGGAATGGGAAGAATTGGGACAAAAATTGGAAAATTTTTAAGGGACTTTGAAAAAATTTCAACTGGAATTTTAGCCATTTTGTTACATGAAATTGTAAACATGTGGCCATGGATTTTGAAAATTCTAGAGAGAATTTTAAAAGCTTCAACAGAATTTCAACAATTTTGAGAGGGATTTGAAAAGTTTCAATGGGAATGGGAAGAATTGGGACAAAAATTGGAAAATTTTTAAGGGACTTTGAAAAAATTCCAACTGGAATTTTAGCAATTTTTTGACGTGAAATTGTAAACATGTGGACATGGATTTTGAAAATTCTAGAGAGAATTTTAAAAGCTTCAACAGAATTTCTACAATGTTGAGAGGGATTTGAAAAGTTTCAATGGGAATGGGAAGAATTGGGACAGAAATTGGAAAATTTTTAAGGGACTTTGAAAAAATTTCAACTGGAATTTTAGCAATTTTTTTTACGTGAAATTGTAAACATGTGGCCATGGATTTTGAAAATTCTAGAGAGAATTTTAAAAGCTTCAACAGAATTTCAACAATTTTGAGAGGGATTTGAAAAGTTTCAATGGGAATGGGAAGAATTGGGACAAAAATTGGAAAATTTTTAAGGGACTTTGAAAAAATTCCAACTGGAATTTTAGCAATTTTTTGACGTGAAATTGTAAACATGTGGCCATGGATTTTGAAAATTCTAGAGAGAATTTTAAAAGCTTCAACAGAATTTCAACAATTTTGAGAGGGATTTGAAAAGTTTCAATGGGAATGGGAAGAATTGGGACAAAAATTGGAAAATTTTTAAGGGACTTTGAAAAAATTTCAACTGGAATTTTAGCAATTTTTTTATGTGAAATTGTAAACATGTGGACATGGATTTTGAAAATTCTAGAGAGAATTTTAAAAGCTTCAAGAGAATTTCAACAATTTTGAGAGGGATTTGAAAAGTTTCAATGGGAATGGGAAGAATTGGGACAAAAATTGGAAAATTTTTAAGGGACTTTGAAAAAATTTCAACTGGAATTTTAGCCATTTTTTGACGTGAAATTGTAAACATGTGGCCATGGATTTTGAAAATTCTAGAGAGAATTTTAAAAGCTTCAACAGAATTTCAACAATTTTGAGAGGGATTTGAAAAGTTTCAATGGGAATGGGAAGAATTGGGACAAAAATTGGAAAATTTTTAAGGGACTTTGAAAAAATTTCAACTGGAATTTTAGCAATTTTTTTTACGTGAAATTGTAAACATGTGGCCATGGATTTTGAAAATTCTAGAGAGAATTTTAAAAGCTTCAACAGAATTTCTACAATTTTGAGAGGGATTTGAAAAGTTTCAATGGGAATGGGAAGAATTGGGACAAAAATTGGAAAATTTTTAAGGGACTTTGAAAAAATTTCAACTGGAATTTTAGCAATTTTTTGACGTGAAATTGTAAACATGTGGCCATGGATTTTGAAAATTCTAGAGAGAATTTTAAAAGCTTCAACAGAATTTCAACAATTTTGAGAGGGATTTGAAAAGTTTCAATGGGAATGGGAAGAATTGGGACAAAAATTGGAAAATTTTTAAGGGACTTTGAAAAAATTCCAACTGGAATTTTAGCCATTTTTTGACGTGAAATTGTAAACATGTGGACATGGATTTTGAAAATTCTAGAGAGAATTTTAAAAGCTTCAAGAGAATTTCAACAATTTTGAGAGGGATTTGAAAAGTTTCAATGGGAATGGGAAGAATTGGGACAAAAATTGGAAAATTTTGAAGGGACTTTGAAAAAATTTCAACTGGAATTTTAGCCATTTTTTGACGTGAAATTGTAAACATGTGGCCATGGATTTTGAAAATTCTAGAGAGAATTTTAAAAGCTTCAACAGAATTTCAACAATTTTGAGAGGGATTTGAAAAGTTTCAATGGGAATGGGAAGAATTGGGACAAAAATTGGAAAATTTTTAAGGGACTTTGAAAAAATTTCAACTGGAATTTTAGCCATTTTTTTACGTGAAATTGTAAACATGTTGAAGTGGATTTTGAAAATTCTAGAGAGAATTTTAAAAGCTTCAACAGAATTTCAACAATTTTGAGAGGGATTTGAAAAGTTTCAATGGGAATGGGAAGAATTGGGACAAAAATTGGAAAATTTTTAAGGGACTTTGAAAAAATTTCAACTGGAATTTTAGCAATTTTTTTATGTGAAATTGTAAACATGTGGACATGGATTTTGAAAATTCTAGAGAGAATTTTAAAAGCTTCAAGAGAATTTCAACAATTTTGAGAGGGATTTGAAAAGTTTCAATGGGAATGGGAAGAATTGGGACAAAAATTGGAAAATTTTTAAGGGACTTTGAAAAAATTTCAACTGGAATTTTAGCATTTTTTTTACGTGAAATTGTAAACATGTGGCCATGGATTTTGAAAATTCTAGAGAGAATTTTAAAAGCTTCAACAGAATTTCAACAATTTTGAGAGGGATTTGAAAAGTTTCAATGGGAATGGGAAGAATTGGGACAGAAATTGGAAAATTTTTAAGGGACTTTGAAAAAATTTCAACTGGAATTTTAGCAATTTTTTGACGTGAAATTGTAAACATGTGGCCATGGATTTTGAAAATTCTAGAGAGAATTTTAAAAGCTTCAAGAGAATTTCAACAATTTTGAGAGGGATTTGAAAAGTTTCAATGGGAATGGGAAGAATTGGGACAAAAATTGGAAAATTTTTAAGGGACTTTGAAAAAATTCCAACTGGAATTTTAGCCATTTTTTGACGTGAAATTGTAAACATGTGGACATGGATTTTGAAAATTGCAGAGAGAATTTTAAAAGCTTCAACAGAATTTCAACAATTTTGAGAGGGATTTGAAAAGTTTCAATGGGAATGGGAAGAATTGGGACAAAAATTGGAAAATTTTGAAGGGACTTTGAAAAAATTTCAACTGGAATTTTAGCCATTTTTTGACGTGAAATTGTAAACATGTGGACATGGATTTTGAAAATTCTAGAGAGAATTTTAAAAGCTTCAACAGAATTTCAACAATTTTGAGAGGGATTTGAAAAGTTTCAATGGGAATGGGAAGAATTGGGACAAAAATTGGAAAATTTTTAAGGGACTTTGAAAAAATTTCAACTGGAATTTTAGCCATTTTTTTACGTGAAATTGTAAACATGTTGAAGTGGATTTTGAAAATTCTAGAGAGAATTTTAAAAGCTTCAACAGAATTTCAACAATTTTGAGAGGGATTTGAAAAGTTTCAATGGGAATGGGAAGAATTGGGACAGAAATTGGAAAATTTTTAAGGGACTTTGAAAAAATTTCAACTGGAATTTTAGCAATTTTTTTATGTGAAATTGTAAACATGTGGACATGGATTTTGAAAATTCTAGAGAGAATTTTAAAAGCTTCAAGAGAATTTCAACAATTTTGAGAGGGATTTGAAAAGTTTCACTGGGAATGGGAAGAATTGGGACAAAAATTGGAAAATTTTTAAGGGACTTCGAAAAAATTTCAACTGGAATTTTAGCCATTTTGTTACGTGAAATTGTAAACATGTGGCCATGGATTTTGAAAATTCTAGAGAGAATTTTAAAAGCTTCAACAGAATTTCAACAATTTTGAGAGGGATTTGAAAAGTTTCAATGGGAATGGGAAGAATTGGGACAAAAATTGGAAAATTTTTAAGGGACTTTGAAAAAATTTCAACTGGAATTTTAGCAATTTTTTTTACGTGAAATTGTAAACATGTGGCCATGGATTTTGAAAATTCTAGAGAGAATTTTAAAAGCTTCAACAGAATTTCTACAATTTTGAGAGGGATTTGAAAAGTTTCAATGGGAATGGGAAGAATTGGGACAAAAATTGGAAAATTTTTAAGGGACTTTGAAAAAATTTCAACTGGAATTTTAGCAATTTTTTGACGTGAAATTGTAAACATGTGGCCATGGATTTTGAAAATTCTAGAGAGAATTTTAAAAGCTTCAACAGAATTTCAACAATTTTGAGAGGGATTTGAAAAGTTTCAATGGGAATGGGAAGAATTGGGACAAAAATTGGAAAATTTTTAAGGGACTTTGAAAAAATTCCAGCTGGAATTTTAGCCATTTTTTGACGTGAAATTGTAAACATGTGGACATGGATTTTGAAAATTCTAGAGAGAATTTTAAAAGCTTCAAGAGAATTTCAACAATTTTGAGAGGGATTTGAAAAGTTTCAATGGGAATGGGAAGAATTGGGACAAAAATTGGAAAATTTTGAAGGGACTTTGAAAAAATTTCAACTGGAATTTTAGCCATTTTTTGACGTGAAATTGTAAACATGTGGCCATGGATTTTGAAAATTCTAGAGAGAATTTTAAAAGCTTCAACAGAATTTCAACAATTTTGAGAGGGATTTGAAAAGTTTCAATGGGAATGGGAAGAATTGGGACAAAAATTGGAAAATTTTTAAGGGACTTTGAAAAAATTTCAACTGGAATTTTAGCCATTTTTTTACGTGAAATTGTAAACATGTTGAAGTGGATTTTGAAAATTCTAGAGAGAATTTTAAAAGCTTCAAGAGAATTTCAACAATTTTGAGAGGGATTTGAAAAGTTTCAATGGGAATGGGAAGAATTGGGACAAAAATTGGAAAATTTTTAAGGGACTTTGAAAAAATTTCAACTGGAATTTTAGCAATTTTTTTATGTGAAATTGTAAACATGTGGACATGGATTTTGAAAATTCTAGAGAGAATTTTAAAAGCTTCAAGAGAATTTCAACAATTTTGAGAGGGATTTGAAAAGTTTCAATGGGAATGGGAAGAATTGGGACAAAAATTGGAAAATTTTTAAGGGACTTTGAAAAAATTTCAACTGGAATTTTAGCATTTTTTTTACGTGAAATTGTAAACATGTGGCCATGGATTTTGAAAATTCTAGAGAGAATTTTAAAAGCTTCAACAGAATTTCAACAATTTTGAGAGGGATTTGAAAAGTTTCAATGGGAATGGGAAGAATTGGGACAGAAATTGGAAAATTTTTAAGGGACTTTGAAAAAATTTCAACTGGAATTTTAGCAATTTTTTGACGTTAAATTGTAAACATGTGGCCATGGATTTTGAAAATTCTAGAGAGAATTTTAAAAGCTTCAAGAGAATTTCAACAATTTTGAGAGGGATTTGAAAAGTTTCAATGGGAATGGGAAGAATTGGGACAAAAATTGGAAAATTTTTAAGGGACTTTGAAAAAATTCCAACTGGAATTTTAGCCATTTTTTGACGTGAAATTGTAAACATGTGGACATGGATTTTGAAAATTGCAGAGAGAATTTTAAAAGCTTCAACAGAATTTCAACAATTTTGAGAGGGATTTGAAAAGTTTCAATGGGAATGGGAAGAATTGGGACAAAAATTGGAAAATTTTGAAGGGACTTTGAAAAAATTTCAACTGGAATTTTAGCCATTTTTTGACGTGAAATTGTAAACATGTGGACATGGATTTTGAAAATTCTAGAGAGAATTTTAAAAGCTTCAACAGAATTTCAACAATTTTGAGAGGGATTTGAAAAGTTTCAATGGGAATGGGAAGAATTGGGACAAAAATTGGAAAATTTTTAAGGGACTTTGAAAAAATTTCAACTGGAATTTTAGCCATTTTTTTACGTGAAATTGTAAACATGTTGAAGTGGATTTTGAAAATTCTAGAGAGAATTTTAAAAGCTTCAACAGAATTTCAACAATTTTGAGAGGGATTTGAAAAGTTTCAATGGGAATGGGAAGAATTGGGACAGAAATTGGAAAATTTTTAAGGGACTTTGAAAAAATTTCAACTGGAATTTTAGCAATTTTTTTATGTGAAATTGTAAACATGTGGACATGGATTTTGAAAATTCTAGAGAGAATTTTAAAAGCTTCAAGAGAATTTCAACAATTTTGAGAGGGATTTGAAAAGTTTCAATGGGAATGGGAAGAATTGGGACAAAAATTGGAAAATTTTTAAGGGACTTCGAAAAAATTTCAACTGGAATTTTAGCCATTTTGTTACGTGAAATTGTAAACATGTGGCCATGGATTTTGAAAATTCTAGAGAGAATTTTAAAAGCTTCAACAGAATTTCAACAATTTTGAGAGGGATTTGAAAAGTTTCAATGGGAATGGGAAGAATTGGGACAAAAATTGGAAAATTTTTAAGGGACTTTGAAAAAATTTCAACTGGAATTTTAGCAATTTTTTTTACGTGAAATTGTAAACATGTGGCCATGGATTTTGAAAATTCTAGAGAGAATTTTAAAAGCTTCAACAGAATTTCTACAATTTTGAGAGGGATTTGAAAAGTTTCAATGGGAATGGGAAGAATTGGGACAAAAATTGGAAAATTTTTAAGGGACTTTGAAAAAATTTCAACTGGAATTTTAGCAATTTTTTTTACGTGAAATTGTAAACATGTGGCCATGGATTTTGAAAATTCTAGAGAGAATTTTAAAAGCTTCAACAGAATTTCTACAATTTTGAGAGGGATTTGAAAAGTTTCAATGGGAATGGGAAGAATTGGGACAAAAATTGGAAAATTTTTAAGGGACTTTGAAAAAATTTCAACTGGAATTTTAGCCATTTTTTGACGTGAAATTGTAAACATGTGGCCATGGATTTTGAAAATTCTAGAGAGAATTTTAAAAAGCTTCAACAGAATTTCAACAATTTTGAGAGGGATTTGAAAAGTTTCAATGGGAATGGGAAGAATTGGGACAAAAATTGGAAAATTTTTAAGGGACTTTGAAAAAATTCCAACTGGAATTTTAGCAATTTTTTGACGTGAAATTGTAAACATGTGGACATGGATTTTGAAAATTCTAGAGAGAATTTTAAAAGCGTCAACAGAATTTCAACAATTTTGAGAGGGATTTGAAAAGTTTCAATGGGAATGGGAAGAATTGGGACAAAAATTGGAAAATTTTGAAGGGACTTTGAAAAAATTTCAACTGGAATTTTAGCCATTTTTTGACGTGAAATTGTAAACATGTGGCCATGGATTTTGAAAATTCTAGAGAGAATTTTAAAAGCTTCAACAGAATTTCAACAATTTTGAGAGGGATTTGAAAAGTTTCAATGGGAATGGGAAGAATTGGGACAAAAATTGGAAAATTTTTAAGGGACTTTGAAAAAATTTCAACTGGAATTTTAGCCATTTTTTTACATGAAATTGTAAACATGTTGAAGTGGATTTTGAAAATTCTAGAGAGAATTTTAAAAGCTTCAACAGAATTTCAACAATTTTGAGAGGGATTTGAAAAGTTTCAATGGGAATGGGAAGAATTGGGACAAAAAATTGGAAAATTTTTAAGGGACTTTGAAAAAATTTCAACTGGAATTTTAGCAATTTTTTTATGTGAAATTGTAAACATGTGGACATGGATTTTGAAAATTCTAGAGAGAATTTTAAAAGCTTCAAGAGAATTTCAACAATTTTGAGAGGGATTTGAAAAGTTTCAATGGGAATGGGAAGAATTGGGACAAAAATTGGAAAATTTTGAAGGACTTTGAAAAAATTTCAACTGGAATTTTAGCATTTTTTTTACGTGAAATTGTAAACATGTGGACATGGATTTTGAAAATTCTAGAGAGAATTTTAAAAGCTTCAAGAGAATTTCAACAATTTTGAGAGGGATTTGAAAAGTTTCAATGGGAATGGGAAGAATTGGGACAGAAATTGGAAAATTTTTAAGGGACTTTGAAAAAATTTCAACTGGAATTTTAGCAATTTTTTGACGTGAAATTGTAAACATGTGGCCATGGATTTTGAAAATTCTAGAGAGAATTTTAAAAGCTTCAACAGAATTTCAACAATTTTGAGAGGGATTTGAAAAGTTTCAATGGGAATGGGAAGAATTGGGACAAAAATTGGAAAATTTTTAAGGGACTTTGAAAAAATTCCAACTGGAATTTTAGCCATTTTTTGACGTGAAATTGTAAACATGTGGACATGGATTTTGAAAATTCTAGAGAGAATTTTAAAAGCTTCACCAGAATTTCAACAATTTTGAGAGGGATTTGAAAAGTTTCAATGGGAATGGGAAGAATTGGGACAAAAATTGGAAAATTTTGAAGGGACTTTGAAAAAATTTCAACTGGAATTTTAGCCATTTTTTGACGTGAAATTGTAAACATGTGGACATGGATTTTGAAAATTCTAGAGAGAATTTTAAAAGCTTCAACAGAATTTCAACAATTTTGAGAGGGATTTGAAAAGTTTCAATGGGAATGGGAAGAATTGGGACAAAAATTGGAAAATTTTTAAGGGACTTTGAAAAAATTTCAACTGGAATTTTAGCCATTTTTTGACGTGAAATTGTAAACATGTTGAAGTGGATTTTGAAAATTCTAGAGAGAATTTTAAAAGCTTCAACAGAATTTCAACAATTTTGAGAGGGATTTGAAAAGTTTCAATGGGAATGGGAAGAATTGGGACAAAAATTGGAAAATTTTTAAGGGACTTTGAAAAAATTTCAACTGGAATTTTAGCAATTTTTTTATGTGAAATTGTAAACATGTGGACATGGATTTTGAAAATTCTAGAGAGAATTTTAAAAGCTTCAACAGAATTTCAACAATTTTGAGAGGGATTTGAAAAGTTTCAATGGGAATGGGAAGAATTGGGACAGAAATTGGAAAATTTTTAAGGGACTTCGAAAAAATTCCAACTGGAATTTTAGCAATTTTTTGACGTGAAATTGTAAACATGTGGACATGGATTTTGAAAATTCTAGAGAGAATTTTAAAAGTTTCAAGAGAATTTCAACAATTTTGAGAGGGATTTGAAAAGTTTCAATGGGAATGGGAAGAATTGGGACAAAAATTGGAAAATTTTTAAGGGACTTTGAAAAAATTTCAACTGGAATTTTAGCCATTTTTTTATGTGAAATTGTAAACATGTGGACATGGATTTTGAAAATTCTAGAGAGAATTTTAAAAGCTTCAAGAGAATTTCAACAATTTTGAGAGGGATTTGAAAAGTTTCAATGGGATTGGGAAGAATTGGGACAAAAATTGGAAAATTTTTAAGGGACTTTGAAAACATTTCAACTGGAATTTTAGCCATTTTGTTACATGAAATTGTAAACATGTGGCCATGGATTTTGAAAATTCTAGAGAGAATTTTAAAAGCTTCAACAGAATTTCAACAATTTTGAGAGGGATTTGAAAAGTTTCAATGGGAATGGGAAGAATTGGGACAAAAATTGGAAAATTTTTAAGGGACTTTGAAAAATTTCAACTGGAATTTTAGCCATTTTGTTACATGAAATTGTAAACATGTGGCCATAGATTTTGAAAATTCTAGAGAGAATTTATAAAGCTTCAACAGAATTTCAACAATTTTGAGAGGGATTTGAAAAGTTTCAATGGGAATGGGAAGAATTGGGACAGAAATTGGAAATTTTTAAGGGACTTTGAAAAAATTTCAACTGGAATTTTAGCCATTTTTTGACGTGAAATTGTAAACATGTGGCCATGGATTTTGAAAATTCTAGAGAGAATTTTAAAAGCTTCAAGAGAATTTCAACAATTTTGAGAGGGATTTGAAAAGTTTCAATGGGAATGGGAAGAATTGGGACAAAAATTGGAAAATTTTTAAGGGACTTTGAAAAAATTCCAACTGGAATTTTAGCAATTTTTTGACGTGAAATTGTAAACATGTGGACATGGATTTTGAAAATTCTAGAGAGAATTTTAAAAGCTTCAAGAGAATTTCAACAATTTTGAGAGGGATTTGAAAAGTTTCAATGGGATTGGGAAGAATTGGGACAAAATTGGAAAATTTTTAAGGGACTTTGAAAACATTTCAACTGGAATTTTAGCCATTTTGTTACATGAAATTGTAAACATGTGGCCATGGATTTTGAAAATTCTAGAGAGAATTTTAAAAGCTTCAACAGAATTTCAACAATTTTGAGAGGGATTTGAAAAGTTTCAATGGGAATGGGAAGAATTGGGACAAAAATTGGAAAATTTTTAAGGGACTTTGAAAAAATTTCAACTGGAATTTTAGCCATTTTGTTACATGAAATTGTAAACATGTGGCCATAGATTTTGAAAATTCTAGAGAGAATTTTAAAAGCTTCAACAGAATTTCAACAATTTTGAGAGGGATTTGAAAAGTTTCAATGGGAATGGGAAGAATTGGGACAAAAATTGGAAAATT
Organism: Streptopelia decaocto; assembly: GCF_964273445.1. Lineage (NCBI taxonomy): Eukaryota > Metazoa > Chordata > Aves > Columbiformes > Columbidae > Streptopelia > Streptopelia decaocto. The sequence continues at coordinate 109,190 of NW_028115755.1, forward strand.
TTTAAGGGACTTTGAAAAAATTTCAACTGGAATTTTAGCCATTTTGTTACGTGAAATTGTAAACATGTGGCCATGGATTTTGAAAATTCTAGAGAGAATTTTAAAAGCTTCAACAGAATTTCAACAATTTTTGAGAGGGATTTGAAAAGTTTCAATGGGAATGGGAAGAATTGGGACAAAAATTGGAAAATTTTGAAGGGACTTTGAAAAAATTTCAACTGGAATTTTAGCCATTTTGTTACGTGAAATTGTAAACATGTGGACATGGATTTTGAAAATTCTAGAGAGAATTTTAAAAGCTTCAACAGAATTTCAACAATTTTGAGAGGGATTTGAAAAGTTTCAATGGGAATGGGAAGAATTGGGACAGAAATTGGAAAATTTTTCAGGGACTTCGAAAAAATTTCAACTGGAATTTTAGCAATTTTTTGACGTGAAATTGTAAACATGTGGACATGGATTTTGAAAATTCTAGAGAGAATTTTAAAAGTTTCAAGAGAATTTCAACAATTTTGAGAGGGATTTGAAAAGTTTCAATGGGAATGGGAAGAATTGGGACAAAAATTGGAAAATTTTTAAGGGACTTTGAAAAAATTTCAACTGGAATTTTAGCAATTTTTTTATGTGAAATTGTAAACATGTGGACATGGATTTTGAAAATTCTAGAGAGAATTTTAAAAGCTTCAACAGAATTTCAACAATTTTGAGAGGGATTTGAAAAGTTTCAATGGGAATGGGAAGAATTGGGACAGAAATTGGAAAATTTTTAAGGGACTTCGAAAAAATTCCAACTGGAATTTTAGCAATCTTTTGACGTGAAATTGTAAACATGTGGACATGGATTTTGAAAATTCTAGAGAGAATTTTAAAAGCTTCAAGAGAATTTCAACAATTTTGAGAGGGATTTGAAAAGTTTCAATGGGAATGGGAAGAATTGGGACAAAAATTGGAAAATTTTGAAGGGACTTTGAAAAAATTCCAACTGGAATTTTAGCAATTTTTTACGTGAAATTGTAAACATGTGGACATGGATTTTGAAAATTCTAGAGAGAATTTTAAAAGCTTCAACAGAATTTCAACAATTTTGAGAGGGATTTGAAAAGTTTCAATGGGAATGGGAAGAATTGGGACAAAAAATTGGAAAATTTTTAAGGGACTTTGAAAAAATTTCAACTGGAATTTTAGCCATTTTGTTACGTGAAATTGTAAACATGTGGCCACGGATTTTGAAAATTCTAGAGAGAATTTTAAAAGCTTCAACAGAATTTCAACAATTTTGAGAGGGATTTGAAAAGTTTCAATGGGAATGGGAAGAATTGGGACAAAAATTGGAAAATTTTTAAGGGACTTTGAAAAAATTTCAACTGGAATTTTAGCAATTTTTTTATGTGAAATTGTAAACATGTGGACATGGATTTTGAAAATTCTAGAGAGAATTTTAAAAGCTTCAACAGAATTTCAACAATTTTGAGAGGGATTTGAAAAGTTTCAATGGGAATGGGAAGAATTGGGACAGAAATTTGAAAATTTTTAAGGGACTTCGAAAAAATTCCAACTGGAATTTTAGCATTTTTTGACGTGAAATTGTAAACATGTGGACATGGATTTTGAAAATTCTAGAGAGAATTTTAAAAGTTTCAAGAGAATTTCAACAATTTTGAGAGGGATTTGAAAAGTTTCAATGGGAATGGGAAGAATTGGGACAAAAATTGGAAAATTTTTAAGGGACTTTGAAAAAATTTCAACTGGAATTTTAGCCATTTTTTTATGTGAAATTGTAAACATGTGGCCACGGATTTGAAAATTCTAGCGAGAATTTTAAAAGCTTCAAGAGAATTTCAACAATTTTGAGAGGGATTTGAAAAGTTTCAATGGGAATGGGAAGAATTGGGACAAAAATTGGAAAATTTTGAAGGGACTTTGAAAAAAATTTCAACTGGAATTTTAGCCATTTTTTGACGTGAAATTGTAAACATGTGGCCATGGATTTTGAAAATTCTAGAGAGAATTTTAAAAGCTTCAAGAGAATTTCAACAATTTTGAGAGGGATTTGAAAAGTTTCAATGGGAATGGGAAGAATTGGGACAAAAATTGGAAAATTTTTAAGGGACTTTGAAAACATTTCAACTGGAATTTTAGCATTTTTTTTACGTGAAATTGTAAACATTTTGAAGTGGATTTTGAAAATTCTAGAGAGAATTCTAAAGCTTCAACAGAATTTCAACAATTTTGAGAGGGATTTGAAAAGTTTCAATGGGAATGGGAAGAATTGGGACAAAAATTGGAAAATTTTTAAGGGACTTTGAAAAAATTTCAACTGGAATTTTAGCCATTTTTTAATGTGAAATTGTAAACATGTGGACATGGATTTTGAAAATTCTAGAGAGAATTTTAAAAGCTTCAACAGAATTTCAACAATTTTGAGAGGGATTTGAAAAGTTTCAATGGGAATGGGAAGAATTGGGACAAAAATTGGAAAATTTTGAAGGGACTTTGAAAAAATTTCAACTGGAATTTTAGCCATTTTTTGACGTGAAATTGTAAACATGTGGACATGGATTTTGAAAATTCTAGAGAGAATTTTAAAAGCTTCAAGAGAATTTCAACAATTTTGAGAGGGATTTGAAAAGTTTCAATGGGAATGGGAAGAATTGGGACAAAAATTGGAAAATTTTTAAGGGACTTTGAAAAAATTTCAACTGGAATTTTAGCCATTTTTGACGTGAAATTGTAAACATGTTGAAGTGGATTTTGAAAATTCTAGAGAGAATTTTAAAAGCTTCAACAGAATTTCAACAATTTTGAGAGGGATTTGAAAAGTTTCAATGGGAATGGGAAGAATTGGGACAAAAATTGGAAAATTTTTAAGGGACTTTGAAAAAATTTCAACTGGAATTTTAGCAATTTTTTTATGTGAAATTGTAAACATGTGGACATGGATTTTGAAAATTCTAGAGAGAATTTTAAAAGCTTCAACAGAATTTCAACAATTTTGAGAGGGATTTGAAAAGTTTCAATGGGAATGGGAAGAATTGGGACAGAAATTGGAAAATTTTTAAGGGACTTCGAAAAAATTCCAACTGGAATTTTAGCAATTTTTTGACGTGAAATTGTAAACATGTGGACATGGATTTTGAAAATTCTAGAGAGAATTTTAAAAGTTTCAAGAGAATTTCAACAATTTTGAGAGGGATTTGAAAAGTTTCAATGGGAATGGGAAGAATTGGGACAAAAATTGGAAAATTTTTAAGGGACTTTGAAAAAATTTCAACTGGAATTTTAGCCATTTTTTTATGTGAAATTGTAAACATGTGGACATGGATTTTGAAAATTCTAGAGAGAATTTTAAAAGCTTCAAGAGAATTTCAACAATTTTGAGAGGGATTTGAAAAGTTTCAATGGGATTGGGAAGAATTGGGACAAAAATTGGAAAATTTTTAAGGGACTTTGAAAACATTTCAACTGGAATTTTAGCCATTTTGTTACATGAAATTGTAAACATGTGGCCATGGATTTTGAAAATTCTAGAGAGAATTTTAAAAGCTTCAACAGAATTTCAACAATTTTGAGAGGGATTTGAAAAGTTTCAATGGGAATGGGAAGAATTGGGACAAAAATTGGAAAATTTTTAAGGGACTTTGAAAAAATTTCAACTGGAATTTTAGCCATTTTTTGACGTGAAATTGTAAACATGTGGCCATGGATTTTGAAAATTCTAGAGAGAATTTTAAAAGCTTCAACAGAATTTCAACAATTTTGAGAGGGATTTGAAAAGTTTCAATGGGAATGGGAAGAATTGGGACAGAAATTGGAAAATTTTTAAGGGACTTTGAAAAAATTTCAACTGGAATTTTAGCCATTTTTTGACGTGAAATTGTAAACATGTGGCCATGGATTTTGAAAATTCTAGAGAGAATTTTAAAAGCTTCAAGAGAATTTCAACAATTTTGAGAGGGATTTGAAAAGTTTCAATGGGAATGGGAAGAATTGGGACAAAAATTGGAAAATTTTTAAGGGACTTTGAAAAAATTTCAACTGGAATTTTAGCCATTTTGTTACGTGAAATTGTAAACATGTGGCCATGGATTTTGAAAATTCTAGAGAGAATTTTAAAAGCTTCAAGAGAATTTCAACAATTTTGAGAGGGATTTGAAAAGTTTCAATGGGAATGGGAAGAATTGGGACAAAAATTGGAAAATTTTTAAGGGACTTTGAAAAAATTTCAACTGGAATTTTAGCCATTTTGTTACGTGAAATTGTAAACATGTGGCCACGGATTTTGAAAATTCTAGAGAGAATTTTAAAAGCTTCAACAGAATTTCAACAATTTTGAGAGGGATTTGAAAAGTTTCAATGGGAATGGGAAGAATTGGGACAAAAATTGGAAAATTTTTAAGGGACTTTGAAAAAATTTCAACTGGAATTTTAGCAATTTTTTATGTGAAATTGTAAACATGTGGACATGGATTTTGAAAATTCTAGAGAGAATTTTAAAAGCTTCAACAGAATTTCAACAATTTTGAGAGGGATTTGAAAAGTTTCAATGGGAATGGGAAGAATTGGGACAGAAATTTGAAAATTTTTAAGGGACTTCGAAAAAATTCCAACTGGAATTTTAGCAATTTTTTGACGTGAAATTGTAAACATGTGGACATGGATTTTGAAAATTCTAGAGAGAATTTTAAAAGTTTCAAGAGAATTTCAACAATTTTGAGAGGGATTTGAAAAGTTTCAATGGGAATGGGAAGAATTGGGACAAAAATTGGAAAATTTTTAAGGGACTTTGAAAAAATTTCAACTGGAATTTTAGCCATTTTTTTATGTGAAATTGTAAACATGTGGCCACGGATTTTGAAAATTCTAGCGAGAATTTTAAAAGCTTCAAGAGAATTTCAACAATTTTGAGAGGGATTTGAAAAGTTTCAATGGGAATGGGAAGAATTGGGACAAAAATTGGAAAATTTTGAAGGGACTTTGAAAAAATTTCAACTGGAATTTTAGCCATTTTTTGACGTGAAATTGTAAACATGTGGCCATGGATTTTGAAAATTCTAGAGAGAATTTTAAAAGCTTCAACAGAATTTCAACAATTTTGAGAGGGATTTGAAAAGTTTCAATGGGAATGGGAAGAATTGGGACAAAAATTGGAAAATTTTTAAGGGACTTTAAAAATTTCAACTGGAATTTTAGCATTTTTTTTACGTGAAATTGTAAACATTTTGAAGTGGATTTTGAAAATTCTAGAGAGAATTTTAAAAGCTTCAAGAGAATTTCAACAATTTTGAGAGGGATTTGAAAAGTTTCAATGGGAATGGGAAGAATTGGGACAAAAATTGGAAAATTTTTAAGGGACTTTGAAAAAATTTCAACTGGAATTTTAGCCATTTTTTTATGTGAAATTGTAAACATGTGGCCATGGATTTTGAAAATTCTAGAGAGAATTTTAAAAGCTTCAACAGAATTTCAACAATTTTTTGAGAGGGATTTGAAAAGTTTCAATGGGAATGGGAAGAATTGGGACAAAAATTGGAAAATTTTTAAGGGACTTTGAAAAAATTTCAACTGGAATTTTAGCCATTTTGTTACGTGAAATTGTAAACATGTGGACATGGATTTTGAAAATTCTAGAGAGAATTTTAAAAGCTTCAACAGAATTTCAACAATTTTGAGAGGGATTTGAAAAGTTTCAATGGGAATGGGAAGAATTGGGACAGAAATTGGAAAATTTTTCAGGGACTTCGAAAAAATTTCAACTGGAATTTTAGCAATTTTTTGACGTGAAATTGTAAACATGTGGACATGGATTTTGAAAATTCTAGAGAGAATTTTAAAAGTTTCAAGAGAATTTCAACAATTTTGAGAGGGATTTGAAAAGTTTCAATGGGAATGGGAAGAATTGGGACAAAAATTGGAAAATTTTGAAGGGACTTTGAAAAAATTTCAACTGGAATTTTAGCCATTTTTTTATGTGAAATTGTAAACATGTGGACATGGATTTTGAAAATTCTAGAGAGAATTTTAAAAGCTTCAACAGAATTTCAACAATTTTGAGAGGGATTTGAAAAGTTTCAATGGGAATGGGAAGAATTGGGACAGAAATTGGAAAATTTTTAAGGGACTTCGAAAAAATTCCAACTGGAATTTTAGCAATTTTTTGACGTGAAATTGTAAACATGTGGACATGGATTTTGAAAATTCTAGAGAGAATTTTAAAAGCTTCAAGAGAATTTCAACAATTTTGAGAGGGATTTGAAAAGTTTCAATGGGAATGGGAAGAATTGGGACAAAAATTGGAAAATTTTGAAGGGACTTTGAAAAAATTCCAACTGGAATTTTAGCAATTTTTTTACGTGAAATTGTAAACATGTGGCCATGGATTTTGAAAATTCTAGAGAGAATTTTAAAAGCTTCAACAGAATTTCAACAATTTTGAGAGGGATTTGAAAAGTTTCAATGGGAATGGGAAGAATTGGGACAAAAATTGGAAAATTTTTAAGGGACTTTGAAAAAATTTCAACTGGAATTTTAGCCATTTTGTTACGTGAAATTGTAAACATGTGGCCACGGATTTTGAAAATTCTAGAGAGAATTTTAAAAGCTTCAACAGAATTTCAACAATTTTGAGAGGGATTTGAAAAGTTTCAATGGGAATGGGAAGAATTGGGACAAAAATTGGAAAATTTTTAAGGGACTTTGAAAAAATTTCAACTGGAATTTTAGCAATTTTTTTATGTGAAATTGTAAACATGTGGACATGGATTTTGAAAATTCTAGAGAGAATTTTAAAAGCTTCAACAGAATTTCAACAATTTTGAGAGGGATTTGAAAAGTTTCAATGGGAATGGGAAGAATTGGGACAAAAATTGGAAAATTTTTAAGGGACTTTGAAAAAATTTCAACTGGAATTTTAGCCATTTTTTTATGTGAAATTGTAAACATGTGGCCACGGATTTTGAAAATTCTAGCGAGAATTTTAAAAGCTTCAAGAGAATTTCAACAATTTTGAGAGGGATTTGAAAAGTTTCAATGGGAATGGGAAGAATTGGGACAAAAATTGGAAAATTTTTAAGGGACTTTGAAAAAATTTCAACTGGAATTTTAGCATTTTTTTTACGTGAAATTGTAAACATTTTGAAGTGGATTTTGAAAATTCTAGAGAGAATTTTAAAAGCTTCAACAGAATTTCAACAATTTTGAGAGGGATTTGAAAAGTTTCAATGGGAATGGGAAGAATTGGGACAAAAATTGGAAAATTTTTAAGGGACTTTGAAAAAATTTCAACTGGAATTTTAGCAATTTTTTTATGTGAAATTGTAAACATGTGGACATGGATTTTGAAAATTCTAGAGAGAATTTTAAAAGCTTCAACAGAATTTCAACAATTTTGAGAGGGATTTGAAAAGTTTCAATGGGAATGGGAAGAATTGGGACAGAAATTGGAAAATTTTTAAGGGACTTCGAAAAAATTCCAACTGGAATTTTAGCAATTTTTTGACGTGAAATTGTAAACATGTGGACATGGATTTTGAAAATTCTAGAGAGAATTTTAAAAGTTTCAAGAGAATTTCAACAATTTTGAGAGGGATTTGAAAAGTTTCAATGGGAATGGGAAGAATTGGGACAAAAATTGGAAAATTTTTAAGGGACTTTGAAAACATTTCAACTGGAATTTTAGCCATTTTTTGACGTGAAATTGTAAACATGTGGCCATGGATTTTGAAAATTCTAGAGAGAATTTTAAAAGCTTCAAGAGAATTTCAACAATTTTGAGAGGGATTTGAAAAGTTTCAATGGGAATGGGAAGAATTGGGACAAAAATTGGAAAATTTTTAAGGGACTTTGAAAAAATTTCAACTGGAATTTTAGCAATTTTTTGACGTGAAATTGTAAACATGTGGACGTGGATTTTGAAAATTGCAGAGAGAATTTTAAAAGCTTCAACAGAATTTCAACAATTTTGAGAGGGATTTGAAAAGTTTCAATGGGAATGGGAAGAATTGGGACAAAAATTGGAAAATTTTTAAGGGACTTTGAAAAAATTTCAACTGGAATTTTAGCCATTTTGTTACATGAAATTGTAAACATGTGGCCATGGATTTTGAAAATTCTAGAGAGAATTTTAAAAGCTTCAACAGAATTTCAACAATTTTGAGAGGGATTTGAAAAGTTTCAATGGGAATGGGAAGAATTGGGACAAAAATTGGAAAATTTTTAAGGGACTTTGAAAAAATTTCAACTGGAATTTTAGCCATTTTTTGACGTGAAATTGTAAACATGTTGAAGTGGATTTTGAAAATTCTAGAGAGAATTTTAAAAGCTTCAACAGAATTTCAACAATTTTGAGAGGGATTTGAAAAGTTTCAATGGGAATGGGAAGAATTGGGACAAAAAATGGAAATTTTTAAGGGACTTTGAAAAAATTCCAACTGGAATTTTAGCAATTTTTTTACGTGAAATTGTAAACATGTGGACATGGATTTTGAAAATTCTAGAGAGAATTTTAAAAGCTTCAACAGAATTTTAACAATTTTGAGAGGGATTTGAAAAGTTTCAATGGGAATGGGAAGAATTGGGACAAAAATTGGAAAATTTTTAAGGGACTTTGAAAAAATTTCAACTGGAATTTTAGCAATTTTTTTATGTGAAATTGTAAACATGTGGACATGGATTTTGAAAATTCTAGAGAGAATTTTAAAAGCTTCAACAGAATTTCAACAATTTTGAGAGGGATTTGAAAAGTTTCAATGGGAATGGGAAGAATTGGGACAGAAATTGGAAAATTTTTAAGGGACTTCGAAAAAATTCCAACTGGAATTTTAGCAATTTTTTGACGTGAAATTGTAAACATGTGGACATGGATTTTGAAAATTCTAGAGAGAATTTTAAAAGTTTCAAGAGAATTTCAACAATTTTGAGAGGGATTTGAAAAGTTTCAATGGGAATGGGAAGAATTGGGACAAAAATTGGAAAATTTTAAAGGGACTTTGAAAAAATTTCAACTGGAATTTTAGCCATTTTTTTATGTGAAATTGTAAACATGTGGCCACGGATTTTAGAAAATTCTAGCGAGAATTTTAAAAGCTTCAAGAGAATTTCAACAATTTTGAGAGGGATTTGAAAAGTTTCAATGGGAATGGGAAGAATTGGGACAAAAATTGGAAAATTTTTAAGGGACTTTGAAAAAATTTCAACTGGAATTTTAGCCATTTTTTGACGTGAAATTGTAAACATGTGGCCATGGATTTTGAAAATTCTAGAGAGAATTTTAAAAGCTTCAACAGAATTTCAACAATTTTGAGAGGGATTTGAAAAGTTTCAATGGGAATGGGAAGAATTGGGACAAAAATTGGAAAATTTTTAAGGGACTTTGAAAAAATTTCAACTGGAATTTTAGCAATTTTTTTACGTGAAATTGTAAACATGTTGAAGTGGATTTTGAAAATTCTAGAGAGAATTTTAAAAGCTTCAAGAGAATTTCAACAATTTTGAGAGGGATTTGAAAAGTTTCAATGGGAATGGGAAGAATTGGGACAAAAATTGGAAAATTTTTAAGGGGACTTGAAAAAATTTCAACTGGAATTTTAGCAATTTTTTTATGTGAAATTGTAAACATGTGGACATGGATTTTTAAAATTCTAGAGAGAATTTTAAAAGCTTCAAGAGAATTTCAACAATTTTGAGATGGATTTGAAAAGTTTCAATGGGAATGGGAAGAATTGGGACAAAAATTGGAAAATTTTTAAGGGACTTTGAAAAAATTTCAACTGGAATTTTAGCATTTTTTTTACGTGAAATTGTAAACATGTGGCCATGGATTTTGAAAATTCTAGAGAGAATTTTAAAAGCTTCAACAGAATTTCAACAATTTTGAGAGGGATTTGAAAAGTTTCAATGGGAATGGGAAGAATTGGGACAGAAATTGGAAAATTTTTAAGGGACTTTGAAAAAATTTCAACTGGAATTTTAGCAATTTTTGACGTGAAATTGTACATGTGGCCATGGATTTTGAAAA
>NW_028115754.1:0-15279 GCF_964273445.1 Streptopelia decaocto
ATTGAAACTTTTCAAATCCCTCTCAAAATTGTTGAAATTCTGTTGAAGCTTTTAAAATTCTCTCTAGAATTTTCAAAATCCATGGCCACATGTTTACAATTTCACGTCAAAAAATGGCTAAAATTCCAGTTGAAATTTTTTCAAAGTCCCTTAAAAATTTTCCAATTTTTGTCCCAATTCTTCCCATTCCCATTGAAACTTTTCAAATCCCTCTCAAAATTGTTGAAATTCTCTTGAAGCTTTTAAAATTCTCTCTAGAATTTTCAAAATCCATGTCCACATGTTTACAATTTCACGTCAAAAAATGGCTAAAATTCCAGTTGAAATTTTTTCAAAGTCCCTTAAAAATTTTCCAATTTTTGTCCCAATTCTTCCCATTCCCATTGAAACTTTTCAAATCCCTCTCAAAATTGTTGAAATTCTCTTGAAGCTTTTAAAATTCTCTCTAGAATTTTCAAAATCCATGTCCACATGTTTACAATTTCACGTCAAAAAATGGCTAAAATTCCAGTTGAAATTTTTTCAAAGTCCCTTCAAAATTTTCCAATTTTTGTCCCAATTCTTCCCATTCCCATTGAAACTTTTCAAATCCCTCTCAAAATTGTTGAAATTCTGTTGAAGCTTTTAAAATTCTCTCTAGAATTTTCAAAATCCATGTCCACATGTTTACAATTTCACGTCAAAAAATGGCTAAAATTCCAGTTGAAATTTTTTCAAAGTCCCTTAAAAATTTTCCAATTTTTGTCCCAATTCTTCCCATTCCCATTGAAACTTTTCAAATTCCTCTCAAAATTGTTGAAATTGTCTTGAAGCTTTTAAAATTCTCTCTAGAATTTTCAAAATCCATGTCCACATGTTTACAATTTCACGTCAAAAAATGGCTAAAATTCCAGTTGAAATTTTTTCAAAGTCCCTTAAAAATTTTCCAATTTTTGTCCCAATTCTTCCCATTCCCATTGAAACTTTTCAAATCCCTCTCAAAATTGTTGAAATTCTGTTGAAGCTTTTAAAATTCTCTCTAGAATTTTCAAAATCCATGGCCACATGTTTACAATTTCACGTCAAAAATGGCTAAAATTCCAGTTGAAATTTTTTCAAAGTCCCTTAAAAATTTTCCAATTTTTGTCCCAATTCTTCCCATTCCCATTGAAACTTTTCAAATCCCTCTCAAAATTGTTGAAATTCTGTTGAAGCTTTTAAAATTCTCTCTAGAATTTTCAAAATCCATGTCCACATGTTTACAATTTCACGTCAAAAAATGGCTAAAATTCCAGTTGAAATTTTTTCAGAGTCCCTTAAAAATTTTCCAATTTTTGTCCCAATTCTTCCCATTCCCATTGAAACTTTTCAAATCCCTCTCAAAATTGTTGAAATTCTCTTGAAGCTTTTAAAATTCTCTCTAGAATTTTCAAAATCCATGTCCACATGTTTACAATTTCACGTCAAAAAATGGCTAAAATTCCAGTTGAAATTTTTTCAAAGTCCCTTAAAAATTTTCCAATTTTTGTCCCAATTCTTCCCATTCCCATTGAAACTTTTCAAATCCCTCTCAAAATTGTTGAAATTCTCTTGAAGCTTTTAAAATTCTCTCTAGAATTTTCAAAATCCATGTCCACATGTTTACAATTTCACGTCAAAAAATGGCTAAAATTCCAGTTGAAATTTTTTCAAAGTCCCTTAAAAATTTTCCAATTTTTGTCCCAATTCTTCCCATTCCCATGGAAACTTTTCAAATCCCTCTCAAAATTGTTGAAATTCTGTTGAAGCTTTTAAAATTCTCTCTAGAATTTTCAAAATCCATGGCCACATGTTTACAATTTCACGTCAAAAAAATGGCTAAAATTCCAGTTGAAATTTTTTCAAAGTCCCTTAAAAATTTTCCAATTTTTGTCCCAATTCTTCCCATTCCCATTGAAACTTTTCAAATCCCTCTCAAAATTGTTGAAATTCTCTTGAAGCTTTTAAAATTCTCTCTAGAATTTTCAAAATCCATGGCCACATGTTTACAATTTCACGTCAAAAAATGGCTAAAATTCCAGTTGAAATTTTTTCAAAGTCCCTTAAAAATTTTCCAATTTTTGTCCCAATTCTTCCCATTCCCATTGAAACTTTTCAAATCCCTCTCAAAATTGTTGAAATTCTGTTGAAGCTTTTAAAATTCTCTCTAGAATTTTCAAAATCCATGGCCACATGTTTACAATTTCACGTCAAAAAATGGCTAAAATTCCAGTTGAAATTTTTTCAAAGTCCCTTAAAAATTTTCCAATTTTTGTCCCAATTCTTCCCATTCCCATTGAAACTTTTCAAATCCCTCTCAAAATTGTTGAAATTCTCTTGAAGCTTTTAAAATTCTCTCTAGAATTTTCAAAATCCATGTCCACATGTTTACAAGTTCACGTCAAAAAATGGCTAAAATTCCAGTTGAAATTTTTTCAAAGTCCCTTCAAAATTTTCCAATTTTTGTCCCAATTCTTCCCATTCCCATTGAAACTTTTCAAATCCCTCTCAAAATTGTTGAAATTCTCTTGAAGCTTTTAAAATTCTCTCTAGAATTTTCAAAATCCATGTCCACATGTTTACAATTTCACGTCAAAAAATGGCTAAAATTCCAGTTGAAATTTTTTCAAAGTCCCTGAAAAATTTTCAAATTTTTGTCCCAATTCTTCCCATTCCCATTGAAACTTTTCAAATCCCTCTCAAAATTGTGGAAATTCTGTTGAAGCTTTTAAAATTCTCTCTAGAATTTTCAAAATCCATGTCCACATGTTTACAATTTCACGTCAAAAAATGGCTAAAATTCCAGTTGAAATTTTTTCAAAGTCCCTTAAAAATTTTCCAATTTTTGTCCCAATTCTTCCCATTCCCATTGAAACTTTTCAAATCCCTCTCAAAATTGTTGAAATTCTCTTGAAGCTTTTAAAATTCTCTCTAGAATTTTCAAAATCCATGTCCACATGTTTACAATTTCACGTCAAAAAATGGCTAAAATTCCAGTTGAAATTTTTTCAAAGTCCCTTAAAAATTTTCCAATTTTGTCCCAATTCTTCCCATTCCCATTGAAACTTTTCAAATCCCTCTCAAAATTGTTGAAATTCTCTTGAAGCTTTTAAAATTCTCTCTAGAATTTTCAAAATCCATGGCCACATGTTTACAATTTCACGTAAAAAAAATTGCTAAAATTCCAGTTGAAATTTTTTCAAAGTCCCTGAAAAATTTTCCAATTTTTGTCCCAATTCTTCCCATTCCCATTGAAACTTTTCAAATCCCTCTCAAAATTGTTGAAATTCTCTTGAAGCTTTTAAAATTCTCTCTAGAATTTTCAAAATCCATGGCCACATGTTTACAATTTCACGTCAAAAAATGGCTAAAATTCCAGTTGAAATTTTTTCAAAGTCCCTTCAAAATTTTCCAATTTTTGTCCCAATTCTTCCCATTCCCATTGAAACTTTTCAAATCCCTCTCAAAATTGTGGAAATTCTGTTGAAGCTTTTAAAATTCTCTCTAGAATTTTCAAAATCCATGTCCACATGTTTACAATTTCACGTCAAAAAATGGCTAAAATGCCAGTTGAAATTTTTTCAAAGTCCCTTAAAAATTTTCCAATTTTTGTCCCAATTCTTCCCATTCCCATTGAAACTTTTCAAATCCCTCTCAAAATTGTGGAAATTCTGTTGAAGCTTTTAAAATTCTCTCTAGAATTTTCAAAATCCATGTCCACATGTTTACAATTTCACGTCAAAAAATGGCTAAAATTCCAGTTGAAATTTTTTCAAAGTCCCTTCAAAATTTTCCAATTTTTGTCCCAATTCTTCCCATTCCCATTGAAACTTTTCAAATCCCTCTCAAAATTGTTGAAATTCTCTTGAAGCTTTTAAAATTCTCTCTAGAATTTTCAAAATCCATGTCCACATGTTTACAAGTTCATGTCAAAAAATGGCTAAAATTCCAGTTGAAATTTTTTCAAAGTCCCTGAAAAATTTTCCAATTTTTGTCCCAATTCTTCCCATTCCCATTGAAACTTTTCAAATCCCTCTCAAAATTGTTGAAATTCTGTTGAAGCTTTTAAAATTCTCTCTAGAATTTTCAAAATCCATGTCCACATGTTTACAATTTCACGTCAAAAAATGGCTAAAATTCAAGTTGCAATTTTTTCAAAGTCCCTTAAAAGTTTTCCAATTTTTGCCCCAATTCTTCCCATTCCCATTGAAACTTTTCAAATCCCTCTCAAAATTGTTGAAATTCTGTTGAAGCTTTTAAAATTCTCTCTAGAATTTTCAAAATCCATGTCCACATGTTTACAATTTCACGTCAAAAAATGGCTAAAATTCCAGTTGAAATTTTTTCAAAGTCCCTGAAAAATTTTCCAATTTTTGTCCCAATTCTTCCCATTCCCATTGAAACTTTTCAAATCCCTCTCAAAATTGTTGAAATTCTGTTGAAGCTTTTAAAATTCTCTCTAGAATTTTCAAAATCCATGTCCACATGTTTACAATTTCACGTCAAAAAATGGCTAAAATTCCAGTTGAAATTTTTTCAAAGTCCCTTAAAAATTTTCCAATTTTTGTCCCAATTCTTCCCATTCCCATTGAAACTTTTCAAATCCCTCTCAAAATTGTGGAAATTCTGTTGAAGCTTTTAAAATTCTCTCTAGAATTTTCAAAATCCATGTCCACATGTTTACAATTTCACGTCAAAAAATGGCTAAAATTCCAGTTGAAATTTTTTCAAAGTCCCTTAAAAATTTTCCAATTTTTGTCCCAATTCTTCCCATTCCCATTGAAACTTTTCAAATCCCTCTCAAAATTGTGGAAATTCTGTTGAAGCTTTTAAAATTCTCTCTAGAATTTTCAAAATCCATGTCCACATGTTTACAATTTCACGTCAAAAAATGGCTAAAATTCCAGTTGAAATTTTTTCAAAGTCCCTGAAAAATTTTCCAATTTTTGTCCCAATTCTTCCCATTCCCATTGAAACTTTTCAAATCCCTCTCAAAATTGTTGAAATTCTGTTGAAGCTTTTAAAATTCTCTCTAGAATTTTCAAAATCCATGGCCACATGTTTACAATTTCACGTCAAAAAATGGCTAAAATTCCAGTTGAAATTTTTTCAAAGTCCCTTCAAAATTTTCCAATTTTTGTCCCAATTCTTCCCATTCCCATTGAAACTTTTCAAATCCCTCTCAAAATTGTTGAAATTCTGTTGAAGCTTTTAAAATTCTCTCTAGAATTTTCAAAATCCATGTCCACATGTTTACAATTTCACGTCAAAAAATGGCTAAAATTCCAGTTGAAATTTTTTCAAAGTCCCTGAAAAATTTTCCAATTTTTGTCCCAATTCTTCCCATTCCCATTGAAACTTTTCAAATCCCTCTCAAAATTGTTGAAATTCTGTTGAAGCTTTTAAAATTCTCTCTAGAATTTTCAAAATCCATGTCCACATGTTTACAATTTCACGTCAAAAAATGGCTAAAATTCCAGTTGAAATTTTTTCAAAGTCCCTTAAAAGTTTTCCAATTTTTGCCCCAATTCTTCCCATTCCCATTGAAACTTTTCAAATCCCTCTCAAAATTGTTGAAATTCTGTTGAAGCTTTTAAAATTCTCTCTAGAATTTTCAAAATCCATGTCCACATGTTTACAATTTCACGTCAAAAAATGGCTAAAATTCCAGTTGAAATTTTTTCAAAGTCCCTTAAAAATTTTCCAATTTTTGCCACAATTCTTCCCATTCCCATTGAAACTTTTCAAATCCCTCTCAAAATTGTGGAAATTCTGTTGAAGCTTTTAAAATTCTCTCTAGAATTTTCAAAATCCATGTCCACATGTTTACAATTTCACGTCAAAAAATGGCTAAAATTCCAGTTGAAATTTTTTCAAAGTCCCTTAAAAATTTTCCAATTTTTGTCCCAATTCTTCCCATTCCCATTGAAACTTTTCAAATCCCTCTCAAAATTGTGGAAATTCTCTTGAAGCTTTTAAAATTCTCTCTAGAATTTTCAAAATCCATGTCCACATGTTTACAATTTCACGTCAAAAAATTGCTAAAATTCCAGTTGAAATTTTTTCAAAGTCCCTTCAAAATTTTCCAATTTTTGCCCCAATTCTTCCCATTCCCATTGAAACTTTTCAAATCCCTCTCAAAATTGTGGAAATTCTGTTGAAGCTTTTAAAATTCTCTCTAGAATTTTCAAAATCCATGTCCACATGTTTACAATTTCACGTCAAAAAATGGCTAAAATTCCAGTTGAAATTTTTTCAAAGTCCCTTCAAAATTTTCCAATTTTTGTCCCAATTCTTCCCATTCCCATTGAAACTTTTCAAATCCCTCTCAAAATTGTTGAAATTCTCTTGAAGCTTTTAAAATTCTCTCTAGAATTTTCAAAATCCATGTCCACATGTTTACAATTTCACGTCAAAAAATGGCTAAAATTCCAGTTGAAATTTTTTCAAAGTCCCTTAAAAATTTTCCAATTTTTGTCCCAATTCTTCCCATTCCCATTGAAACTTTTCAAATCCCTCTCAAAATTGTGGAAATTCTGTTGAAGCTTTTAAAATTCTCTCTAGAATTTTCAAAATCCATGGCCACATGTTTACAATTTCACGTCAAAAAATGGCTAAAATTCCAGTTGAAATTTTTTCAAAGTCCCTTCAAAATTTTCCAATTTTTGTCCCAATTCTTCCCATTCCCATTGAAACTTTTCAAATCCCTCTCAAAATTGTGGAAATTCTCTTGAAGCTTTTAAAATTCTCTCTAGAATTTTCAAAATCCATGTCCACATGTTTACAATTTCACGTCAAAAAATTGCTAAAATTCCAGTTGAAATTTTTTCAAAGTCCCTTCAAAATTTTCCAATTTTTGTCCCAATTCTTCCCATTCCCATTGAAACTTTTCAAATCCCTCTCAAAATTGTTGAAATTCTCTTGAAGCTTTTAAAATTCTCTCTAGAATTTTCAAAATCCATGGCCACATGTTTACAATTTCACGTAAAAAAAATGGCTAAAATTCCAGTTGAAATTTTTTCAAAGTCCCTGAAAAATTTTCCAATTTTTGTCCCAATTCTTCCCATTCCCATTGAAACTTTTCAAATCCCTCTCAAAATTGTGGAAATTCTCTTGAAGCTTTTAAAATTCTCTCTAGAATTTTCAAAATCCATGTCCACATGTTTACAATTTCACGTCAAAAAATGGCTAAAATTCCAGTTGCAATTTTTTCAAAGTCCCTTCAAAATTTTCCAATTTTTGTCCCAATTCTTCCCATTCCCATTGAAACTTTTCAAATCCCTCTCAAAATTGTTGAAATTCTCTTGAAGCTTTTAAAATTCTCTCTAGAATTTTCAAAATCCATGTCCACATGTTTACAATTTCACGTCAAAAAATGGCTAAAATTCCAGTTGAAATTTTTTCAAAGTCCCTGAAAAATTTTCCCATTTTTGTCCCAATTCTTCCCATTCCCATTGAAACTTTTCAAATCCCTCTCAAAATTGTTGAAATTCTGTTGAAGCTTTTAAAATTCTCTCTAGAATTTTCAAAATCCATGTCCACATGTTTACAATTTCACGTCAAAAAATGGCTAAAATTCAAGTTGCAATTTTTTCAAAGTCCCTTAAAAATTTTCCAATTTTTGCCACAATTCTTCCCATTCCCATTGAAACTTTTCAAATCCCTCTCAAAATTGTGGAAATTCTGTTGAAGCTTTTAAAATTCTCTCTAGAATTTTCAAAATCCATGTCCACATGTTTACAATTTCACGTCAAAAAATGGCTAAAATTCCAGTTGAAATTTTTTCAAAGTCCCTTCAAATTTTTCCAATTTTTGTCCCAATTCTTCCCATTCCCATTGAAACTTTTCAAATCCCTCTCAAAATTGTGGAAATTCTGTTGAAGCTTTTAAAATTCTCTCTAGAATTTTCAAAATCCATGTCCACATGTTTACAATTTCACGTCAAAAAATGGCTAAAATTCCAGTTGAAATTTTTTCAAAGTCCCTTCAAAATTTTCCAATTTTTGTCCCAATTCTTCCCATTCCCATTGAAACTTTTCAAATCCCTCTCAAAATTGTTGAAATTCTCTTGAAGCTTTTAAAATTCTCTCTAGAATTTTCAAAATCCATGTCCACATGTTTACAATTTCACGTCAAAAAATGGCTAAAATTCCAGTTGAAATTTTTTCAAAGTCCCTTAAAAATTTTCCAATTTTTGTCCCAATTCTTCCCATTCCCATTGAAACTTTTCAAATCCCTCTCAAAATTGTGGAAATTCTGTTGAAGCTTTTAAAATTCTCTCTAGAATTTTCAAAATCCATGGCCACATGTTTACAATTTCACGTCAAAAAATGGCTAAAATTCCAGTTGAAATTTTTTCAAAGTCCCTTCAAAATTTTCCAATTTTTGTCCCAATTCTTCCCATTCCCATTGAAACTTTTCAAATCCCTCTCAAAATTGTGGAAATTCTCTTGAAGCTTTTAAAATTCTCTCTAGAATTTTCAAAATCCATGGCCACATGTTTACAATTTCACGTAAAAAAAATGGCTAAAATTCCAGTTGAAATTTTTTCAAAGTCCCTGAAAAATTTTCCAATTTTTGTCCCAATTCTTCCCATTCCCATTGAAACTTTTCAAATCCCTCTCAAAATTGTTGAAATTCTCTTGAAGCTTTTAAAATTCTCTCTAGAATTTTCAAAATCCATGTCCACATGTTTACAATTTCACGTCAAAAAATGGCTAAAATTCCAGTTGCAATTTTTTCAAAGTCCCTTCAAAATTTTCCAATTTTTGTCCCAATTCTTCCCATTCCCATTGAAACTTTTCAAATCCCTCTCAAAATTGTTGAAATTCTATTGAAGCTTTTAAAATTCTCTCTAGAATTTTCAAAATCCATGTCCACATGTTTACAATTTCACGTCAAAAAATGGCTAAAATTCCAGTTGAAATTTTTTCAAAGTCCCTGAAAAATTTTCCCATTTTTGTCCCAATTCTTCCCATTCCCATTGAAACTTTTCAAATCCCTCTCAAAATTGTTGAAATTCTGTTGAAGCTTTTAAAATTCTCTCTAGAATTTTCAAAATCCATGTCCACATGTTTACAATTTCACGTCAAAAAATGGCTAAAATTCAAGTTGCAATTTTTTCAAAGTCCCTTAAAAATTTTCCAATTTTTGCCACAATTCTTCCCATTCCCATTGAAACTTTTCAAATCCCTCTCAAAATTGTGGAAATTCTGTTGAAGCTTTTAAAATTCTCTCTAGAATTTTCAAAATCCATGTCCACATGTTTACAATTTCACGTCAAAAAATGGCTAAAATTCCAGTTGAAATTTTTTCAAAGTCCCTTCAAATTTTTCCAATTTTTGTCCCAATTCTTCCCATTCCCATTGAAACTTTTCAAATCCCTCTCAAAATTGTGGAAATTCTCTTGAAGCTTTTAAAATTCTCTCTAGAATTTTCAAAATCCATGTCCACATGTTTACAATTTCACGTCAAAAAATTGCTAAAATTCCAGTTGAAATTTTTTCAAAGTCCCTTCAAAATTTTCCAATTTTTGTCCCAATTCTTCCCATTCCCATTGAAACTTTTCAAATCCCTCTCAAAATTGTTGAAATTCTCTTGAAGCTTTTAAAATTCTCTCTAGAATTTTCAAAATCCATGTCCACATGTTTACAATTTCACGTAAAAAAAATGGCTAAAATTCCAGTTGAAATTTTTTCAAAGTCCCTTAAAAATTTTCCAATTTTTGTCCCAATTCTTCCCATTCCCATTGAAACTTTTCAAATCCCTCTCAAAATTGTTGAAATTCTCTTGAAGCTTTTAAAATTCTCTCTAGAATTTTCAAAATCCATGTCCACATGTTTACAATTTCACGTCAAAAAATGGCTAAAATTCCAGTTGAAATTTTTTCAAAGTCCCTTCAAAATTTTCCAATTTTTGTCCCAATTCTTCCCATTCCCATTGAAACTTTTCAAATCCCTCTCAAAATTGTTGAAATTCTATTGAAGCTTTTAAAATTCTCTCTAGAATTTTCAAAATCCATGTCCACATGTTTACAATTTCACGTCAAAAAATGGCTAAAATTCCAGTTGAAATTTTTTCAAAGTCCCTGAAAAATTTTCCCATTTTTGTCCCAATTCTTCCCATTCCCATTGAAACTTTTCAAATCCCTCTCAAAATTGTTGAAATTCTGTTGAAGCTTTTAAAATTCTCTCTAGAATTTTCAAAATCCATGTCCACATGTTTACAATTTCACGTCAAAAAATGGCTAAAATTCAAGTTGCAATTTTTTCAAAGTCCCTTAAAAATTTTCCAATTTTTGCCACAATTCTTCCCATTCCCATTGAAACTTTTCAAATCCCTCTCAAAATTGTGGAAATTCTGTTGAAGCTTTTAAAATTCTCTCTAGAATTTTCAAAATCCATGTCCACATGTTTACAATTTCACGTCAAAAAATGGCTAAAATTCCAGTTGAAATTTTTTCAAAGTCCCTTCAAATTTTTCCAATTTTTGCCCCAATTCTTCCCATTCCCATTGAAACTTTTCAAATCCCTCTCAAAATTGTTGAAATTCTGTTGAAGCTTTTAAAATTCTCTCTAGAATTTTCAAAATCCATGTCCACATGTTTACAATTTCACGTCAAAAAATGGCTAAAATTCCAGTTGCAATTTTTTCAAAGTCCCTTCAAAATTTTCCAATTTTTGTCCCAATTCTTCCCATTCCCATTGAAACTTTTCAAATCCCTCTCAAAATTGTGGAAATTCTCTTGAAGCTTTTAAAATTCTCTCTAGAATTTTCAAAATCCATGTCCACATGTTTACAATTTCACGTAAAAAAAATGGCTAAAATTCCAGTTGAAATTTTTTCAAAGTCCCTTAAAAATTTTCCAATTTTTGTCCCAATTCTTCCCATTCCCATTGAAACTTTTCAAATCCCTCTCAAAATTGTGGAAATTCTGTTGAAGCTTTTAAAATTCTCTCTAGAATTTTCAAAATCCATGTCCACATGTTTACAATTTCACGTCAAAAAATGGCTAAAATTCCAGTTGAAATTTTTTCAAAGTCCCTTAAAAATTTTCCAATTTTTGTCCCAATTCTTCCCATTCCCATTGAAACTTTTCAAATCCCTCTCAAAATTGTTGAAATTCTGTTGAAGCTTTTAAAATTCTCTCTAGAATTTTCAAAATCCATGTCCACATGTTTACAATTTCACGTCAAAAAATGGCTAAAATTCCAGTTGAAATTTTTTCAAAGTCCCTTCAAAATTTTCCAATTTTTGTCCCAATTCTTCCCATTCCCATTGAAACTTTTCAAATCCCTCTCAAAATTGTTGAAATTCTCTTGAAGCTTTTAAAATTCTCTCTAGAATTTTCAAAATCCATGTCCACATGTTTACAATTTCACGTCAAAAAATGGCTAAAATTCCAGTTGAAATTTTTTCAAAGTCCCTTAAAAATTTTCCAATTTTTGTCCCAATTCTTCCCATTCCCATTGAAACTTTTCAAATCCCTCTCAAAATTGTTGAAATTCTCTTGAAGCTTTTAAAATTCTCTCTAGAATTTTCAAAATCCATGTCCACATGTTTACAATTTCACGTCAAAAAAATGCTAAAATTCCAGTTGAAATTTTTTCAAAGTCCCTTAAAAATTTTCCAATTTTTGTCCCAATTCTTCCCATTCCCATTGAAACTTTTCAAATCCCTCTCAAAATTGTTGAAATTCTGTTGAAGCTTTTAAAATTCTCTCTAGAATTTTCAAAATCCATGTCCACATGTTTACAATTTCACGTCAAAAAATGGCTAAAATTCCAGTTGAAATTTTTTCAAAGTCCCTTAAAAATTTTCCAATTTTTGTCCCAATTCTTCCCATTCCCATTGAAACTTTTCAAATCCCTCTCAAAATTGTTGAAATTCTGTTGAAGCTTTTAAAATTCTCTCTAGAATTTTCAAAATCCATGTCCACATGTTTACAATTTCACGTCAAAAAATGGCTAAAATTCCAGTTGAAATTTTTTCAAAGTCCCTTCAAAATTTTCCAATTTTTGTCCCAATTCTTCCCATTCCCATTGAAACTTTTCAAATCCCTCTCAAAATTGTTGAAATTCTCTTGAAGCTTTTAAAATTCTCTCTAGAATTTTCAAAATCCATGTCCACATGTTTACAATTTCACGTAAAAAAAATGGCTAAAATTCCAGTTGAAATTTTTTCAAAGTCCCTGAAAAATTTTCCAATTTTTGTCCCAATTCTTCCCATTCCCATTGAACTTTTCAAATCCCCTCTCAAAATTGTGGAAATTCTGTTGAAGCTTTTAAAATTCTCTCTAGAATTTTCAAAATCCATGTCCACATGTTTACAAGTTCCCGTCAAAAAATGGCTAAAATTCCAGCTGAAATTTTTTCAAAGTCCCTTAAAAATTTTCCATTTTGTCCCAATTCTTCCCATTCCCATTGAAACTTTTCAAATCCCTCTCAAAATTGTGGAAATTCTGTTGAAGCTTTTAAAATTCTCTCTAGAATTTTCAAAATCCATGTCCACATGTTTACAATTTCACGTCCAAAAAATGGCTAAAATTCCAGTTGAAATTTTTTCAAAGTCCCTGAAAAATTTTCCAATTTTTGTCCCAATTCTTCCCATTCCCATTTGAAACTTTTCAAATCCCTCTCAAAATTGTTGAATTCTGTGAAGCTTTTAAAATTCTCTCTAGAATTTCAAAATCCATGGCCACATGTTTACAATTTCACGTCAAAAAATGGCTACAATTCAGTTGAAATTTTTTCAAGTCCTTAAAAATTTTCCAATTTTTGCCCCCAATTCTTCCATTCCCATTGAAACTTTTCAAATCCCTCTCAAAATTGTTGAAATTCTCTTGAAAGCTTTTAAAATTCTCTCTAGAATTTTCAAAATCCATGTCCACATGTTTACAATTTCACGTCAAAAAATGGCTAAAATTCCAGTTGAAATTTTTTCAAAGTCCCTGAAAAATTTTCCAATTTTTGTCCCAATTCTTCCCATTCCCATTGAACTTTTCAAATCCCTCTCAAAATTGTGGAAATTCTCTTGAAGCTTTTAAAATTCTCTCTAGAATTTTCAAAATCCATGTCCACATGTTTACAATTTCACGTAAAAAAAATGCTAAAATTCCAGTTGAAATTTTTTCAAAGTCCCTTAAAATTTTCCAATTTTTGTCCCAATTCTTCCCATTCCCATTGAAACTTTTCAAATCCCTCTCAAAATTGTTTAAATTCTCTTGAAGCTTTTAAAATTCTCTCTAGAATTTTCAAAATCCATGGCCACATGTTTACAATTTCATGTCAAAAAATGGCTAAAATTCCAGTTGAAATTTTTTCAAAGTCCCTTAAAAATTTTCCAATTTTTGTCCCAATTCTTCCCATTCCCATTGAAACTTTTCAAATCCCTCTCAAAATTGTGGAAATTCTGTTTGAAGCTTTTAAAATTCTCTCTAGAATTTTCAAAAATCCATGTCCGCATGTTTACAATTTCACGTCAAAAAATGGCTAAAATTCCAGTTGAAATTTTTCAAAGTCCCTTAAAAATTTTCCAATTTTTGTCCCAATTCTTCCCATTCCCATTGAAACTTTTCAAATCCCTCCTCAAAATTGTGGAAATTCTGTTGAAGCTTTTAAAATTCTCTCTAGAATTTTCAAAATCCATGTCCACATGTTTACAATTTCACGTTCAAAAAATGGCTAAAATTCCAGTTGAAATTTTTCAAAGTCCCTGAAAAATTTTCCAATTTTTGCCACAATTCTTCCCATTCCCATTGAAACTTTTCAAATCCCTCTCAAAATTGTTGAAATTCCCTTGAAGCTTTTAAAATTCTCTCTAGAATTTTCAAAATCCATGTCCACATGTTACATTTTTCACGTCAAAAAATGGCTAAAATTCCAGTTGAAATTTTTTCAAAGTCCCTTCAAAATTTTCCAATTTTTGTCCCAATTCTTCCCATTCCCATTGAAACTTTTCAAATCCCTCTCAAAATTGTTGAAATTCTCTTGAAGCTTTTAAAATTCTCTCTAGAATTTTCAAAATCCATGTCCACATGTTACAATTTCACGTCAAAAAATGGCTAAAATTCCAGTTGAAATTTTTTCAAAGTCCCTTAAAAATTTTCCAATTTTTGCCCCAATTCTTCCCATTCCCATTGAAACTTTTCAAATCCCTCTCAAAATTGTGGAAATTCTGTTGAAGCTTTTAAAATTCTCTCTAGAATTTTCCAAAATCCCATGTCCACATGTTTACAATTTCACGTCAAAAATGGCTAAAACTCCAGTTGAAATTTTTCAAAGTCCCTTAAAAATTTTCCAATTTTTGTCCCAATTCTTCCCATTCCCATTGAAACTTTTCAAATCCCTCTCAAAATTGTTGAAATTCTGTTGAAGCTTTTAAAATTCTCTCTAGAATTTTCAAAATCCATGTCCACATGTTTACAATTTCACGTCAAAAAATGGCTAAAACTCCAGTTGAAATTTTTTCAAAGTCCTTAAAAATTTTCAATTTTTGTCCCAATTCTTCCCATTCCCATTGAACTTTTCAAATCCCTCTCAAAATTGTTGAAATTCTGTTGAAGCTTTAAATTTCTCTCTAGAATTTTCACTGATTCCATGTCCACATGTTTACAATTTCACGTCAAAAAATGGCTAAAATTCCAGTGAAATTTTTTCAAAGTCCCTTAAAAATTTCCAATTTTTGTCCCATTCTTCCCATTCCCATTCTTGAACTTCCCCTTCCAATCCCTCTCAAAATTGTTGAAATTCTCTTGAAGCTTTTAAAATTCTCTCTAGAATTTTCAAAATCCATGTCCACATGTTTACAATTTCACGTCAAAAATGGCTAAAATTCCAGTTGAAATTTTTTCAAAGTCCCTTAAAAATTTTCCAATTTTTGCCCCAATTCTTCCCATTCCCATTGAAACTTTTCAAATCCCTCTCAAAATTGTGGAAATTCTGTTGAAGCTTTTAAAATTCTCTCTAGAATTTTAAAAATCCATGTCCACATGTTTACAATTTCACTGTCAAAAAATGGCTAAAATTCCAGTTGAAATTTTTTCAAAGTCCCTGAAAAATTTTCCAATTTTTGTCCCAATTCTTCCCATTCCCATTGAAACTTTTCAAATCCCTCTCAAAATTGTTGAAATTCTCTTGAAGCTTTTAAAATTCTCATCTGAATTTTCAAAATCCATGTCCACATGTTTACAATTTCACGTCAAAAAATGGCTAAAATTCCAGTTGAAATTTTTTCAAAGTCCCTTAAAATTTTCCAATTTTTGTCCCAATTCTTCCCATTCCC